>NC_133654.1:14744015-14949150 GCF_009905375.1 Apium graveolens | reverse complement strand
TGCTCAGGCTAAAGGAGTATCCTTGGAAATACTGTAAATCTTCAATTTCCTCCTAGTACATACATTTTTGCAGCATTTTCAAATTTCTACTTAGTTTCAATTCATATATCTGTTAAGTGTTTTGTTATCATCAAGTTAACCCTGAATTTATGCCTACAATTCTTATAGACATAAATAGGGGGAGATTGTTAGGAATATATGTGCATTAGTTTGATGATATGTTTAACAAAACACTTAAGTAGAAATTCAGTGTCTGTAGCCTCAACGGATAAGACCACTTTGGCTATCCGTTGATGGTGTAGTTTTACTTAGAAATAAGTCTAGTGTTGTAGCATATTTCAGTCTCTGTATTTAAGATGTAATTCTTAGAAGTTGAGAGAAACTATGAGTCATGTTGACTACTAGAAGATATGCAGATAGGAAGGCCAATTGTAAATATTTCATGCCTTGTAATTTTGTATAAATGAAGTGGTATCAACGGATGACTTAAAGACCTTCAACGGATGAGAAGCTAAGCTTCAACGGATGCCTCTAAAGCTTCAACGGATAACATCCTTCAACGGATGAGTGCATCAACGGATGAAAGCTTCAACGGATGTTCTGTTGATTAACCGTTGATAAGTGGTAGTTGTACCTACAAACAGAGGCACGTGGGTGAACAGAGATAACTGAAATGTGGCAGCCTAATTTCAGGAACATCAGAAAAAGCAGCCGTTCTACTCTAGTATAAAGAGACATTAAGTCAACAAAGTACTGGAGTGAACTGGAGAAGAAACAAGTGGAGATCTTACTTTATTATTTTATATATCCCTGTCTTCACTTGTAAACTTGGTAATATATAAACCAAGTAGTAGCTAGTAATTAGAAGAGAATTTTTCCAGAGCTGTTTAGAAAAATCTTGAGAGAAAAATTATCTAGTTTGTACTAGGATGCAGTTGTGATCAAATTCTTAGATCACAGAATTTCTGAAATACCATCTCTGGTGGAACAACAAATCCACCAGAAAAGTTTTTAAAGGTTTATTGTGTTCTTTACATTTGTGTTTGAATATATATCTGTCTGTATCAGCTTAAAGCAATTCACACACTTGTTCATCTTGAACACACAGTCTTTATAAACTGCTCAAAACTTGAAAAAGTTTTGAGATTTACATTCAACCCCCCTTCTGTAAATCTCATTGTTAGTTCTCTAGAAATAACATATAGATTAAAGCAAACCTCAAGAAGATGGAATATTCATTTTGATGAAACGGTCAAAGAGTTTGGCTTTATTCAAAACGAAGGTGAACCATGTATTTACAAGAAGGTTAGTGGTAGCCATATGACATTCCTAATATTAAATGTAGATGACATATAACAAATAGGGAATGCCATACCTTCTCCACAAGCTGTTAAGACTTGGTTGAGAAATAGTTTATCAATGAAAGACTTAGGCGATGCTACCTATATAATAGGAATAAAGATCTATACAAATAGATAAAGGAGATTAATCGGCCTAAGTCAGAGTACATGCATTGACATAGTGTTGCATCATTTTGGAATATAAGAGGCAAATAAGGGATACATCCCGATATCTCATGGGATAGTGATCTTATAGGCTAACTTCCCTAAATCATTAGATGATAAGGGTTGGTTAGAAAAGTTCTATATGCTCCAGCAATTGGATCTATAATGTATGCAATGATATGTACTTGTCCTGATGTTTCGTATGCTTTGAGCATGACGAGCATATACCAGTCTAATCCAGGTGAGGGTCACTAGATAGTTGTCAAGAATATTCTTAAGTACTTAAAGAGGACTAAAGATTTATTTTTGGTGTATGGAGAAAATAGGAAGTTGGTTGTAAAGGGTTACACTAATGCTAGTTTTCTGAACCTAATTTTTGAATAGATAAGGATGATTATTTGTCTATGTCTGGTTTGTGTTTTATCTAAATATAAGTGATGCTAGCTGGAATAGTTCACATTAAGAATATTGATGATTACATAATGGAAGTCGGATAAATTGATTCTTTCGAAACAACAAAGGAGACTATTTGGGCATGCGCTTAGGCGATATCAGCTTATTAATAAGATTAATGATCAAGAAGATATATATGTAAAGTACGTAGTAATGATAATGTTACAGACCCACTGACTAAGGCTTTGTTGCAACAGAAGCACGATGGTCATACTAGTTCCATGAGTATTAGATATATGTGTGATTGGCTCTAGTGCAAGTGGGAGATTGTTAGTATTTGTGCCCTAGAGACAACACTATAATATTTTAGTTTAAAAAATTTGGATTATTAATATTTATGTTCTATCGATTATTCCCTTTATAATTTATTATGTCTCAATTTACTGCGATATCGATTTTAGATTAATAAATGTCCTTGGAATATGATATAAATTCTATATCTCTAAGTACGTGACTTAGAAATGAGATTATGAGAATAGTATCAATATTCCTAAAGGTCCTTAGTCGTGTATTATTATTAAGGGACAATAATAATGCATTAAGACTCGTGTGTTTGTTGATCGATTCTCACATCTCATTGATCATAGGTATAGTGATACTAAAGTAAAAAACACAGGCATATGTAAATGTACATGGTGTTGGACAGACCCAATGTGAGATCCTACATGTTTGTTGTGTCATAAGTAATTCTCACTGTGATAATGATGTAACGGTCGTTAGACTTGAAATTATTATATTTTGTACGAGAATTAATATACTTTGATTACATTAAAAGTTACCTTTGACTGGGTAATGATATAAGTGTATGACTTAATTAATTAGATAAATAATGATATTCAAATTTACTAATATTAATTACGAAACTTAGTTGTCAAAAAATTAAGTTTGACTTAATTATTATAGAAATATGAATTTTAAATTAATAATAACTCCCAAGTAGTTAAGACTTATAATTCATTTTTCTACTATCTATATATTATCTCTTGTGGCTGATTTTTAAGATGAGACTTTTACTAAAAACTCTAGCCACCAAGAGAGAAGATGGAGAGAGAGAGTAAGGAGAGACGATTTTGTGCTAGTACACATCTGATCCTTGAGTTCAAGCATTCGTGTGGATACCGATACAACGTAGATCGCGAGAGCGGGATGCATGGTGATTGAACAAGTTTTGAATCTCCATTAGTCAACCAATTTGTAAAACTTCTTAAGGTAAACAATCTAATCTACGAATTAAATATCTATTTTTCACATGGATCCTGTGGTGGGTTTCGAAAATTTTAGTTTTTCACGTTTTTAATTACAGTTTGTGTTGAGTATTATTTCTCGAAACCCTTCACCCAGCTCCCTCAACGCTTAACCTTGCCTGCTACCAAGCCTAAGGGGGAGATGATGGAGCCCAAGTAAAAATCAAGCCAAAGTGAATATGTCATTGGATTTGAAAGACTCGAGATGGCAGCTCAAGCCCCTTGCCTTGACAAGGTATTTGGTGAATTTTCTGAAGCCCTGAGAGTCTCCTTCAATTTCAATCATTTTTCCTACAAAAAAGGCTATGGAAAAAACATCAACTTTTTGAGAGTGGTGCTAGTGACCAGAAAAAATTTCAAGGAAAAGAGAGTGGTTGTGAATGTAAATGATGCTGGTGTTGATAGGTACATGCAGGTCATCCTCTCTTTTTTACAATCAAGAAGGGCATCTGAACTAGATGTATTCATCAACAAGGTCAAGGTGATGAGTCCAAAGGACACTCTTTTGCTTCATGAACTCAAAAATGGTCAAATAGGTGTTTTCCCTAAAGCCTACCTACGGCCAAACAAAGGAGTGGCCTATATCATCCCCAATACTAGAAGATGCAAACATTTCCAACTGCCAAAGAATTATGTCATGGGCAACAAGAAGATGATGATGACCTTGGAGATTGAGTTGAAGACTAAGAAGAATAAAACTCATGAGGATGTGGAGATGATCAAAATCTTTGTCGGATATTTGAAAAATGCAGACACTATGCTTCCAAAGACACAAATTAATCAAAAAGATGATGACTTGGATGATGATGAGCAAAAGAAAGGCGAACATAAATCTTTTGGCTCAAAAGTCAATCAAGCAAAGGTAGTGGGAGTCATAAGAATGATAGGACTAGCAAAGATGAGAAGAAGAAAGTAAAGGATGACAGCAAAAAGAAGAAGAAGGATGGAGCAGATGGAAGAGACTCGAAGAAAACATCTCTAACCCAAATATCCAAAACTTTGCCACTCCCAACTTAAATACCTAGCCAAACACTATCTCAAAATATCCAAACCTCAAAGCCCAAGTACATGTACAAATCTGCTGCAAATTCTCTACTCAGAATCCCTATCACAAAACCAAACTTCCTTAAAAAAAACTCTCCAAACCACCTTCATTCAAACCTCCAAATAAAATTCATTTCAAGTCTGCAGGGTTTTGGGAATGTTTTAATCAAAGTGACTTTCTACCTATCCCAGAAGACATAACAGGTGATGACTACCACAAACAGCTAGCTGAAGAAATATTTAAAGTCGGTGTTGACTCTTTGGGAGAAGTCACAATTTACTTCAAGGATGGCACCTTTAATTTGTTAAACAAATAATTTATTGAGAACTATCCACTATGGAACTTGAGAGGGTGATCAGTTTGATGAATGCAAGAGATGCTTTTACAAGAATGAGGAAGGCAGAGTTAACTGAAAGGGTGAGAGAGAGGAATGAAAGACATTTCAGGGAAAGGCTGAAAGGGAAGAAAATGAAAGGAAATATGCACATAAAATTGAGATGTTTGAGCAAAGCTCTAATGAGCTAAAGGCTAAGGGGTTGAGCAGATTTTCTCCAAATGGTGTGTTTCCGTACATCAACTCACAAGTTATCAAGGTACATAATAAAACATCTTGATAGCTACACCTTAAGTGAATGGCTTAAACTGATGGAAGCTCAAAGAGGAACTGAGATTATTGAAGAACTTGAGTATCTAGTCAGACTCAAAGATCTAATTAGAGAACAACCAATTTATGAGAAATTCATATCATCATGTAAATTCAATTATGTATGTAACTGCAAGAATGTATAAAATTTGTACTTTGTAAATTTGTCAGTCTTATTTTCTTTAATTTTAGCTTGGGGTTAGTCTTATAATCAGACATGCATTTGTGACAAGTAATATTCTCACAAATTGGGGAAAATTATTGTGCAATATATTCCTTTACATAACAAGACTAAGTCATCTTGACAATTCCAATGATAAGTTGTATGATAATTCAATTATATTCAATTATTGTAATTCTTGAGTCTGTAAAAATGCTAAGTAGATTAGACTGGAGGATTCTTTTATGAACAGTCATCAAGCTAAGGAATAAATTATAGAAGAAGATCAATCCTGATCATGCCTCAAAGAGAAGTATAGAAACTTGGGGTTGAATAATGTTGTTCTGGGAAAAATGTTCTAAATCAGATATTGACAAGTCACAGATCAAGGAATGTAGAGAAGTATGTCGAGAAGCCTAAAATGACTTGTGGAGAAGTCACAAGAGATATCGACAAGTTAATCTGCACGTAGAGAACTAAATATATCGACAAGTCAAAAAGTCCATGTGGAGAACTGGAGATATCGACACGTCAATTCCTCATGTAGAGAACTAGAGATATCGACAAGTCAAATACTCATGTAGAAAATTAGAGATATCGACAAGTCAAAAGCTTATGTAGAGAACTTAAGATATCCATCAGTCATTTTACTTATCGATATGTGACATCTCTACAAAACAAAAGAGGTCTCGATAAATAATTTAAGAATTCAGAATACAGACAACTTAAAGATCCTAGATTATCAGTCAACAAAAAAATCTATCATTGAATTGGAAAGCCTACAAATGTAGTATGAAGAATAAAAAATCAAGGGACAAGATGAAATGGACAAAGGAGGGTCACAGACCTAGTAGATTCCGCACATATATGCCAAAACTAGAACTGGAAATAGAAAAAAGAAGCTTTAGAAAATGTGTTAGTCTATTTTAGTGCAAGTTATGAAAATTGTGCATGTTAATCTATAAAGCATGTCAAGGGTCCTTTATTTAGTTGTAACAAACAGGTCTAGAAAAATCTTGTAATTCTCTCAAGAGAAGTAGCTGAGTTCTTATTTTCAGGAACACAGATTTGTAGCAAGATAAATTTGATTTAATACAAATCAAGTGAGTTTTTGATAAATTGTTTGTGTGTCTGCATCTAGTATTTTATCACTACAAACCATAAGTCAAAAACTATCACATTTAATATAAAATCAAGAAAACACGTTCAGCCCCCTCCGTGTTGCATTCCATACCTAACACTATCAAATACCATTGCACCTATAGGTATGTACCAAATAGATGCTCCATTCAACTGCTAATTTTATGGTATTACAAATTGTTATTAATTAAAAACTATACAAAAGTTTGATAGTAGTTATAGATTTACTTTTATTAAATAAAATAATAATAAAATGTCACAAAATTAAACTAGTCTTTCCAAATACTTAAATTAAATTTGTGTTATTAACAGAGAATATAATTTTATGATATTAAATTTATTATTAATGATCTTATCTAAAAAAATATTTGGGATCAACGAGAGAGCGAGTCATTGAGAGTAAAAATCCTTAGCGAGATATGTTTTTTTAGAATTTTATATTTTTCACAATTTTAGAATAGCTAAACAAAATGAAAAATTCAAGAAAATTAAAAAACAATTATTCACTTTATTTAAAAGAACGTTTTGTATGTTATTATAAAAAATGAAGAAAGATATCGCAAGAATATTGCAGCATTTAAACTAGTTTTTATATATAATTGATGTTTTCGATAATCTAGTAATATGAATTAAATTACGGTTTTAGCACCAAAACGGTATCTAACATTTACAAGTAAATTCTTACCGATTACTCCCTCTGTTTGAAAATAATACTCTCTCAATTTTTGCACGTACTTTTAAGAGTTCTGACCATGTAATTAAAAACATTTTTTCTGAATAAATGTTATAAACTAAAAATTTTACTTCAAAAAGAAATTCTAAAAATATTACTATTATTTACTATATGGTTAGACTTTTTTTGTAAAGTACACCATTATATCCAAATAGAGGAATTATATAATTTTTCAGTAAATTTCTTTAATATGTAGCAATTTATTGGAACAAGTTCAAGAGTGTCCCAAACTCATGTCGTAAACCAAAATTTAAGGCATTTTATATAAATGAGTGCTACAATAATGTTCGAGTGATTCCTTAAAAGACTAGAACATTCATCAAATTACACATTTTAAGGCATCACCGGGCATGCTAGGGATGTAAATTAGTCAAACCGTTCATGAGTTGCTCGAGCTCGGCTCGTAAATTATTCAAATTCGGCTCAGTAACAATTGAGTCGAGCTTGAACTTTTTGAATTATTTACCGAGCCGAGCCCCAACTTCAAATTACTCGGCTCGCAAGAGCCTCTATTTTTTTAATGTTTTTATTATGAATATATTTTTATATAAATATTTAGTATTTTATTTATATTTTTTATATACAATCGAATCGAACTCAAGTCGAACCTATAATATTTCAAGTTTTTGTTAGTATTTACTGAAATTTATTCGAGTTTTCAAGCCGAACTTGAATCTATCAAATTTTATACGAGCTGAGCTTCGAGTTTGAAATTAAAGGTTCGGTCAAACTTGAGCTCGAACCCACACTTTTTTAATCGAGCTGAAACCGAGCCTGACAGTGTGTGGGGTCGGCTTGATTACACCCCTATGCATGTCATATTTCATCTCTAACAATAAAAAATTAATATCCCACTTTTTTGAACATCTCTTTTCTCTCATCTTTTTTCTTTCCCTCCAATTATTATAATAATATTATATTGATAGTAAGACACAACTATAAGATATATTTTTGGAGTTAATATACAAAAATCATGTCTTAAATAATTAAGAAATATATTTTATTATATTTATAAGATATTTAGTAGAATATTGTTGGACTTGCTCTCATGTCTTACATAAGTCGAAAAGTATACTGGTTGAAGTCTTAAATATAATAAAAATTATGTTGACAAGTTAGGATATGGTAAACTAAAACTTCATCTCCAACAATATGCCTTATGGTCACTACATATTTAATATTTTATTATTAAAAGTTTGTTTCATAATTAAAATATAATATAAAATAGAATGAGAAAGAGCGTGTTAATAAAAATTATTATAAAATATAAGTTAGAACCCGGATAAGTTACCTTAAAAACAGTCAATCTCTTCTATATATAATAGGAGAATAATTGTATAATTTCATGAGATTAAAAAGTCTCATTAAAAAGACTAAATTACCCTTATTTCTAATATTTATATAAAAAATGTGTTTTATGGGAATCGAACTCAAGTTATTTCATTGAACTATACAACCTCTTACCAATACATCATATTATCACATGTGTTTTTTATCATACATATAATATGTAAGTGTGCTAAATAAATATTTTATTTAACTTTTAAGATACTTACTTGAATTCCGGAAAAAAAAGGATAGTTAGTTGAATATTTGTACAGTTAATTTAAAAGAATTGATTTCCATATATATAATTAGAGATAGTACATAAATGGATTATTATCTTATTTATTAATCATTTTTAATTTGAAAATATATCTAATATATTTTTAACATATTTTTTATTATAAAAAGTAATTAAAATGTACATATATAATTTTTAAAAAATATTAAAAATAAAATCGCTTATATATAAATAATCTATATCAGTATTATATATTTAGATAAGTTCGAATTATAATGAGTCAATGCATTTTAGAACTTGGCCCATTGTTCAAAAAATACTCGAAATTTGACTATATGACCCGGCCGAAAAACATCGTCACATTCTACGTTTAGTAAATTTAAATTACAAGCTCGGCGAGAATATCTTACCAATAATGTAAATTTTTTTAATATCTCATGTTAATATAAATTAATGTGTTTGAGGTCTTTATAGAATCAAGTCAATTGATTATTTATATTAAAATTACTAACTTCACTGGTAACGCATTATTATTTTTGAAATTTGTCCCAATTTTAAGAATATTTGAAATTTGAATTGAGATCTCACTAGATTTGTTAAAACTACGATGATATATTAAATCGATTTATTTTTCATTTTTCACTTTAAAAGACTAACTTTTTAAAAAGAATTCTTTTAGATCGGCAATATTCATTGATCAAGATAATATTGTACAAATATTTTGAATTATTTTAATATTTTGAATTATGCAAATAAAAGTTATATCTATACTATATTGTAACATTTGATTCAATGTATTTTATATTATTTAAGGAAAAAACATATATTGTTCAATAATTTGAAAGAATTAACCAGTTTAGCTGATATTTATAAAAATTTATCGAACTGAAAATTTTTAATTTTAGAAGAATAGAATAAAATCTTATCAAATTATTATAAGAAGAAATATTAGAGTCGTAATGAAATAAACTTAAAAACGGTTTAAATAACGATATAAATATAATTTTTCTTTCGAATTCTTGAAAAAAATCATGAATATAAATAATAAGTCTTAAAAATATATAATTCATTTTTATGTTACAACCATGATTGATACCCGGTTGCATAAAAAATAAATATGGATTGTTTGTCAATGATAATGTTAATACCATATATAAATTATAGCAATTTATTTATTACATAATTTATTTTTTGAAAATTATAAATGCATATTATTTAAGTAATCAATTATCTCACTAGATGTTAATAATGATTATACATGTACATAAATCAGATATTCAGCATATAAATAATTGAAAATATCATAAATAGATGTAACATATAATAATTTACATGTTCACACACACATATATATAACTTACTCTTACTTTGTTAATAGTAGTGTAAATAA
The DNA here is from genome assembly GCF_009905375.1 of Apium graveolens. Taxonomy (NCBI): domain Eukaryota; kingdom Viridiplantae; phylum Streptophyta; class Magnoliopsida; order Apiales; family Apiaceae; genus Apium; species Apium graveolens. The sequence goes on along the minus strand of NC_133654.1, from coordinate 14,939,273 downwards.
AAAACTAACATTTTCCCATACATACATACGTTGAATTTCAAAAACCAATATTTTTCATTAAAATCAACTTTAATATTAACAATAATGTAAATATTACATTATTGTATATTATGATTGCAAGTCATTCTGACTTTAGTTATGAATTTTTTTATCTTTTTAAATTGTGTAAGTTAATTATAAGTTAGTAGTGAACTCAGTAATATTATAGAGCAGTACATATAATTTATTTAAATAAAATTCAAGATTTTTTTATCGTAGTTAACTCGCAGCCCCTACCCTTCGGGTGTGCACTGGGTAAACTCTACGGGCTCACGCAATAACCTGCAAACCACGTGAACCAAGGTAAAACGCATTTAAGCGACAGGCTCTAACTCAGGAGGCATAATCATAAATTCTCCTCCCGTGGGATTCGAATTGGTCAACTCTGTATTCAACATATATGTTAATTTGTAATTTTTTATTTGTAAACATACTAACGGTATTCTACAGATTAAGTTTAATCGTTTCGTTTTAAACATACACTTACTACCTTGTTTATATTCATTCATTAAATATAAAATAACATGTAAGAAATATATAATATAATAATAGTTGAGAGGATATTCACTCATAAAAGTAAGGAAACATTTCAAGCTCTTAATGTTATCGAGGGGGCATGGAGCTTGTTGGAGAGAAACTTTATCTCCATTTCTTCAAAATTTGCCTCAAGAGTCTGTATAAGAATATTGTTGGAGTTGCTCTACAAACATTATAATTGCATGATTTATAAAAAACTCTATAAAATGACCCGTGTTTCGCACTAATTTTAATGTAGTTATATCTTGATATACGACATATCGTGTTTCTTATTTATTCTGTGAAGAACACTCTGGAATAGGATTGTGCAAGCTGCTCAGTTCCTTTATTCACGTCATCTTTGTAGCTAACTCTTGAGGAGATTGATTTTTTTAAAAAAGATCACAAACATATAGTGACATCATTAACAAGGGGTAAAATGATTCTCGTCGTTGCTAATTTTCGAGATATGTATAGAGCATTGAAAAAATGCCCAAAATGGCACAAATTAAAGTAAATAAATCCAAAATAACACATTCATATTAGTTGGCCCTCCTGGGGCACATACCCAACATCATCATTATTTGCGTTACGCATTTTTGTTTGTTTCCTCTTCCAGCTGCTCGCTCTCCGTCCGACGCTTCCCCTTTATCCCCTTTTTTCATCTCTATCATCTCTACACAGTCTCTATATCATTTTTATTTTTCATTCATCTATCTCCATGTTTCACTGTATGTATATATAAGCAATTTAATGTTGAACCAAAAGTAAGTCACGAACCTATTCACTCGCCGGCATGAATTACCAGAATTTGAGGCAACGCGACATAGTTTGCGCTATATGCAGAGGCATGTGATAGTTGTAGGTAGACCTGGCCACTTGTGCGGTCCGTGCGTGCCAGGTCGGGCCGCACACGGGTTTAGCACTCGAGATATGAACACTAGACCGGTCTGCTTAATAACGAACCGGGCTCGGGCCGAGTTTGAACCGTTAAAAATAGACTCATAACCGGTACACGATTAACCTGCAAATTGCGAGCTATGTAAAATAAAGATAAATGCAGAAAAATTTTCTTGCTTGTATTGATATGATAGCCAAGTATATATAGGCTGTTACATGATAATATTTACAGATGATGATAAGGATTGATTATAACAAAATGAAGTGATAATATTTAAGATAATATTTAATCTATAGTTAATACAAATCTGATACAAATGCTAAACACTTGCTCCTATATTGTCGTTGATGCTTCTGGCAGTGAGCAACTGATAACTTTAACACCCCCCGTCAAGTTGGAGCCGGGGAAGAAATGTCAACCACGCCCAACTTGGGAAGTAATCGAGCTATAGTATCGCCACCAAGTGGTTTGGTAAAAATATCAGCGAGTTGATCAAAAGAGCGAATGTAAGATGGAGAGATAAGACCAGAGAGAATTTTTTCACGAATAAAATGACAATCAATTTCTATGTGTTTTGTTCTTTCGTGAAATACCGGATTTTTGGCAATATAAATAGCAGCCTGATTATCACAATAAACTTTGAATGGCATAGGTGGAGGAAATCCAAGTTCTGATAAGAGAGTGTGAAGCCATTGTAGCTCCGCAGTGAGAGCAGCTAGAGAACGATATTCAGCCTCGACAGATGATCGAGAGACGGTTGGTTGCTTCTTTGTTTTCCATGAAATAGGACTAGATCCTAACATTGTAAAGTAACCGGTTGTAGATCTACGAGTGGTTGGACAACCCGCCCAATCGGAATCAGAAAAACCAATGAGAGAAAATATGCTGGAAGAAGATAAGAGTGTACCTCGACCAATAGAACCCTTAAGGTAACGAAGGACTCTAAAAGCAGCGTCCATATGAGACGAACATGGATTTTGCATAAATTGACTGAGCATGTTAACTGCATACTGAATGTACGGACGAGTGACAGTTAGATATAATAGACGGCCAATGAGACGTCGATAAATTGATGGATCTGGGAGTGGAGTACCATCATCTGGACGAAGACGAGTGTGTTGTTCCATTGGAATAGGAGAAGGTTTAGAACCAAGCATTCCAGAATCGGATAAGATATCAAGAGTGTATTTTCGTTGACATAAAAATAAACCCTTTTTAGAACGAGAAACTTCGATTCCAAGAAAATAACGAAGAGGCCCGATGTAAGTCATATGTCATAGCCTATTTGTATATTCGAGGATTCAACTCAACTCAAATAAGAATGTAATAAGTAAATAGTGGATCTACCGTCAAAAGAGATCTCACAGAGTAATATCTGTCAAAGGATTCAGAAACAAGGTTCATCTACAGACTTGAGGAATTAATTCACTGGAAGAAGTTCAAGAAATTGATCATGCCTCAGTGATATAAATCAAGAGTGTGGATTTAATCAAGTGACAGAGATCTCGTCAGAGTATCAGATAATTACAAGGGTTTAATCTGAAGAAAATCAAGTATCAAAGTCAAGACATGAAGAAACGTCACGGAAGTTAGTCACTAATGAACCAGACAGTACATCGAGTGTCAACATTGAAGTGGTGGAATTGATTCATAATTTTCAGTAATTTTCAGAAGATTTACAGAAGAATGGTTGCAGTTCAAGAGTAGTATTAATTCTCTATTAATTAATTAAGTCATATAATTTAATTAAGAAAATAAATTATATCTGCAAAGATTAATTTATTTATTAATTGAATTAATTGATTAATTAATTCTGAATTAATATTAAGATTTTTCAGAATTGTTTTTGGATTAAAATCAGTTTAAATCAGCAAGACAATTGAAAATGAACTAGCATGACAATCTGGATTGTCATACCGATTGTCATGCCAAGTCATTTCAATTGTCATACCGAAAGTTACACTGGGAGGAGGATTGTCTTGCCAGTTCATTCTGATTGTCTTGCTAGTGCAATCAATAGTCTCACCGAAAGTCTTGCTAGCTCAATGGATTGTCTTGCTAGCTCAATGGATTGTCTTGCTGAGATAAAAGGATTGTCTTGCCAACAAATCAGGTGGTTGTTTTATTATTTAAACAACAGAAGCAACAGAAGTCAATTATTCATCCGAAAAACAGTTCAAGAACAAAGAAAAGCAGAAGCTGAAAAATATATCATCTCTTCTCTGCTAAATTCAAGATCACAATTTCTAGCTAGTAAAGTTAAATCCAAACCACTAGAAATCATTATCTTGTTCTTGTGTAACTATATAGCGGATCAAAATCCCTAGAACTTAATCTCAAATTGCGTTTAGCATTTGATTCTAATTATTGCAAAAATAGAAAAAGTTCATGTCGAATTTATTCTAAATTTGTGATAATTAATTTGAGATTAATTCCTTGTAATCGATACAGTTATTGTAACACCTTTCAAGTTTAATAATATTTTTATTTAACTTGAATTTTGTTTCACATTTTTTTTTATTCCGCATTTAATTCGATTATTCGGTACTGTTTGTATTCAACCCCCCCTTCTACAAACACATTGGGACCTAACAATTGGTATCAGAGCCTTCTAATTAACGAACAAATCAAGATCCTAGACTTTTGTGATTTTTCAACTCCTTGAATTTTTATTCATTCAAAAATTCATAATGACTTCACAAAAAGTTGGAACCGTTAAAATTCCACAATTTGATAAAGAGAATTATATTATGTGGAAGAAGAAGATGCTCTTATTTTTACAAGTGGCAAATCTCAAATATTCAAACTTGTTAAAGAAGGGGATAAAAACTCCGATGGTTATTGAACCGGAGGTGATAGTAGATGATGTTGTGATCACCAAAGCCAGAACCTATCCTAAAGATCCTGAAGATTTTACTCATGATGAAAAGGAAGAAGCCTCCTTAGATGCCAGCCTTCAATTAATTTTAATTGATTCCCTTGATCCCTTGATGAACAGACATGTGATGAACTGTAAAAATTCCAAACACATGTGGGAAACTATTGAGGTGATCAATGAAGGCACAGAGGAAGTTAGGGAGAACAAGTTGGAGATCCTAACCTCTGAGTATGAATATTTTAAATCAAATCCAGGAGAAGGAATTACTGAAGTGTTTGAGAGGTACAATGCGTTGATCAACAACCTGAACATAAATGGGAAATATTATTCAATCAGGGAGGTCAACAAAAAGTTCCTTTTAACACTGCCAACTTATCTTGAACATAGAATCACTGCCATTAGAGAAGCTAGAGATCTGAGTGAGATTTCTTTGGACAGGCTCTATGGAGTGTTAAAAACCTATGAGTTGGAGCAGATTCAACAGAAGGAAGTCTACGGGAAGGATAGAATGGTCAGCACATCTACTGCACTTGTAGCTGAAGGTCAACAACAACAACAATCTCAACAATTGGAGAGAATGGTACAGTGTTCCAAGGCTGAGGAAAATATGTTAGTAGCAGAATATGATCCTCCTACTACAAATCAATCAAGTGATGATTTTTATTCCTTGGAAGAGCTGGAGCAATTGGAAGATGAGTCAATGGCCCAAATTGTCAAGAGATTCTCCCATGTCAGATTCAAGAGGAATCCCAAGCTTAAGTACAAGTCCAACCACAACAAATTCTAGAAAGGTGGATCTTCACCCTCTAACACCAGCAGTGGTGGATACAAAACAGGGATGGTTGATCGGAGCACCATTAGATGCTATAACTGCAATGAGTTGGGACACTTTGCCACAGAATGTAGGAAGCCAAAGCAAGTAAGAAAGAACTCTGAAAGGGCTTATCTGGCAAAGGGAAGAAGCTGGGATGATACTGAGAGTGAAGATAAAGATGAAGGAAATCTTGCTCTTATGGCTATTGATGGAAAAGCTTCATCGTCAAGAATAGAGGTAAAACTTTCTGATGCTGAAATGGTTTATCATCTAAGAGGTAACTTAGATTGTGCACGTCGTGATAATGAACTGTTAAGTTTACAGATCACAGACCTTGAGAAAGAGGTCAATGAACTAAGACTTGTGCACATTAATCAAGACAAATTAAAAGAACAAGTATCTTTTCTAGAGAATAGAGTTGACTGTTATAGAAAACTCGAAACTATTCTCAAAGACAAGATCACCGGTCTTGAGACTAAGGTTAGAGCCTACTTCAATTCTTGTTCGAAGGCTAAAGAGTTCTACAGTAAGCAATCTGTTAATCAAACATCTGGAATAGGTTATGATTACAATGTTGCTATTGGAGAATTAGGCATAAACTCCCCTCCTCGTGTCTGTGCTAAAGGGAGGGAAGTACCACATGTGCTTAAGGGTGTTGATGAACCCCTCTATAAACCATCAATTGCTGAACCATTTGATGCGACCTCTTCTGTTATTCAGGAAGAAATACGTGCTGAAGATCATGCTAATGAGAAGGTTGTTTTCAAGTCAAGTGTGTCAAAAGTTCCAGTCAAAGTTGTGAAAGCAACTGAGACTAACTCAGACACACATGAGTTGGATAACAAAAATGCCATGTCTGCCATGCATAAATTGCCTACTATTAATCACTCTCATAAAGCATGTGGTGTTTCTAATTGTATGTCTTGTGCTTTTAATATGATGTATGCTTATTTTAATGGTAAGCATGTTTCTAATGATAAGACTACTCCTCGTCAGCATGTGAATAACAAGAAGCATGATAGGTCTAAGACTGCTAGTCCTTCTAAGTCTAGAAAGGAGACATTTGTGCCTAAGCTTAAACAGAAATTTGTTAAAGCTGTTTACAAGGTCAAATGTTCAGTCATTGAGAAAGTTGAGACCATTAAAGTTAAAAATGTTGTTTTGCCTGACAAAGGACAATTCTACAAGTATGCCGGGCCCAACCAAGTTTGGGTTCCGAAGAAGGTCTAATCCATTTGTAGTGCAGGGCATTAAACAGGTATAACTGGTAGTGTGGATTCTTGACAGTGGATCATCAAGACATATGACCGGAGATAGAGCCCTGCTATCAAATGTGGTTGAGAAAGCTGGCCCCATGGTTACCTTTGGAGATAACAGCAAAAGTTTATCCGAGGGATATGGCTGTTTGCAAGCTGGGAATGTTATCATTGAAAATTTTGTATAGTGTGCTAGGTTATTATCAGGAAGCATCATCTAACATATAGCACCAGTGACGAGACTTGAGAATATTATGACATATCAGACACCTACTGCACATTACACTTGGAATTGGACTCTAGTAAGATGTGTACAAGTGTACTCCTGGTTGGTGAGTCAAAAGAGGAAGTCAATGCACCTCAGTTCATGGACTTTGCACTTGCAGATCTATTGGACTATGCAATCTCTTCTTCACAATCTCACTTCAGGTTGGTATGAACTAGTGTACTGCTCAAGCAATCGTCATATTTATAACTCTCTAATCACTAGGCACAATCATATTGTTTAATATGTGCAGTGAGTTTTAGGAGTAAATCAAACTTCTTTCTACATTAGTGATTTCTTATTTCTTGTAAAATCCTTTGAAATCACTATTGTACATCATCTCTCTCAAAAGATTAAATGTATAATTTTCATTCATTATAGATCTTAAGTACATTTTATCTCTCTATATTGCCCTATGTTCTGTGACACAGGTTCAGTCTCCAATGGCTTTCTTTCATTGACAGTCATGAGGTTGAAAACCCACAACGTCTATCCCAGACTGTAAAGACAAACACAGAAACAGAACCAGCCAACACTCTCTTACCACTAAATATAGTATGAAGAGCGCGAGGGAGATAGTGCCTTAGTGCACCACATAAGGAAGGTTCTGTAGTCAACCCAGTAGCTCTGTCTCCTACATAGATGAGTAGTATTTAAACCGAGACAACTGCTAGCCCCCATACATCTTCTCAAAAAGATGTAATGGCTAAAAAGGCACAAAAACAGTTACTAGATTCATTCTCTCAACAGGGTGCGTCTATTGAATTTTGCCTGTTGGCCAAGGTATCCGATATAGTGTCACCACTTCAAACATAAACAATTCTTGATGCACAAGGAGAGGTTACACACACAAAGGATGAGTTGACGGAAACAAGAGTTTCGACCATTTTAAGGTCAGATTCGATTGTTCAAGGTTCGTTAATGGACCAATTGCCTTTATAGGTGTTAGGAGAGGATACTGATCCAAAAGCCATATGTCAGTGGTCAGTGTCTACCTCCCCAGGCTTAAATCCCCTGGATGCATCTGCAGATAGTGGATCTGACATAGGGGGAGAGGTGGTAAACGAAGGTGATCTTCTTTAATCAGTTGATTCTCATAGGGGGAGAAGCAAGAGAGATATGGGCTTCTCAACAGGAAATGTGGTTGTACAAATGAAGATGGAACTACTTGAAGATATGTTCAGTCTAGAGGAACATCTACTTGGAATCTGGAAAATGTTAAATCTAGTCCAGAACTTTTCTACTATTTACTTTACATTTCTTTTTATATCTTTTTCTTATTTGTTAGTTGAGTTATCCTCTAGGTATTTGTGTGTTATTGTCTAACAAACAAATAGGGGGAGATTGTAAGTCATATGTCATAGTCTATTTGTATATTCGAGGATTCAACTCAACTCAAATAAGAATGTAATAAGTAAATAGTGGATCTACCGTCAAAAGAGATCTCACAGAGTAATATCTGTCAAAGGATTCAGAAACAAGGTTCATCTACAGACTTGAGGAATTAATTCACTGGAAAAAGTTCAAGAAATTGATCATGCCTCAGTGATATAAATCAAGAGTGTGGATTTAATCAAGTGACAGAGATCTCGTCAGAGTATCAGATAATTACAAGGGTTTAATCTGAAGAAAATCAAGTATCAAAGTCAAGACATGAAGAAACGTCACGGAAGTTAGTCACTCATGAACCAGACAGTACATCGAGTGTCAACATTGAAGTGGTGGAATTGATTCATAATTTTCAGTAATTTTCAGAAGATTTACAGAAGAATGGTTGCAGTTCAAGAGTAGTATTAATTCTCTATTAATTAATTAAGTCATATAATTTAATTAAGAAAATAAATTATATCTGCAAAGATTAATTTATTTATTAATTGAATTAATTGATTAATTAATTCTGAATTAATATTAAGATTTTTCAGAATTGTTTTTGGATTAAAATCAGTTTAAATCAGCAAGACAATTGAAAATGAACTAGCATGACAATCTGGATTGTCATACCGATTGTCATGCCAAGTCATTTCAATTGTCATACCGAAAGTTACACTGGGAGGAGGATTGTCTTGCCAGTTCATTCTGATTATCTTGCTAGTTCAATCAATAGTCTCACCGAAAGTCTTGCTAGTTCAATGGATTGTCTTGCTAGCTCAATGGATTGTCTTGCTGAGATAAAAGGATTGTCTTGCCAACAAATCAGGTGGTTGTTTTATTATTTAAACAACAGAAGCAACAGAAGTCAATCATTCATCCGAAAAACAGTTCAAGAACAAAGAAAAGCATAAGCTGAAAAATATATCATCTCTTCTCTGCTAAATTCAAGATCACAATTTCTAGCTAGTAAAGTTAAATCCAAACCACTAGAAATCATTATCTTGTTCTTGTGTAACTATCTAGCGGATCAAAATCCCTGGAACTTAATCTCAAATTGCGTTTAGCATTTGATTCTAATTATTGCAAAAATAGAAAAAGTTCATGTCGAATTTATTCTAAATTTGTGATAATTAATTTGAGATTAATTCCTTGTAATCGATACAGTTATTGTAACACCTTTCAAGTTTAATAATATTTTTATTTAACTTGAATTTTGTTTCACATTTTTTTTTATTCCGCATTTAATTCGATTATTCGGTACTGTTTGTATTCAACCCCCCCTTCTATAAACACATTGGGACCTAACACCCGAGATCCTTAATTGAAAAGGATTGAGCTAGAAATTGTTTTGTTTTGGTAATAAAATCATCATTATTACCAGTGATAATAATATCGTCAACATAGACGAGGACAAATATAAAGATGTTATTACGAAGATATGTGAAGAGACTATAGTCTGAAATGAATTGACGAAATCCATGAGCGACGAGAGTGGATGACAATTTGTCAAACCATTCACGAGAAGATTGTCTAAGCCCATAAATGGATTTATGTAACTTACAAACACGAGTATCACCAACTTGAGAAAAACCTGGAGGCATTTGCATGTATACTTCTTCATGTAAATCGCCTTGTAAAAATGCGTTGTTCACATCAAGTTGGTGTAATGACCAATTGTTAATAACAGCGATGGAGAGAAGAAGACGGACTGTTACTAATTTTGTAACTGGAGCAAAAGTATCATGATAACCGATTCCTTCAATTTGCGTATATCCTTTGGCAACTAAGCGTGCCTTATATCGTTCAATGGATCCATCAGAATGATACTTAATTTTATAGACCCATTTACATCCGATTGGAGTTTTACCTGCTGGTAATGGGCAAAGGGACCAAGTCTTGTTAGAAATAAGAGCTCGAATTTTGGCAAACATCGCATCATGCCATTTTGAAGATTTGACAGCTTGAGAAAAAGTTCGAGGTTCATCATGATCAATGACCTTGGTAAGGAATGAACGATGAGAGGGACTAAACTGATTCCAAGAAATATGATTAGCTAATGGAAAAGATATAGACGAATCATTAATATTACAAATATATTGACTGAGATGGGATGGTGGACGTCGCATCCTTTGGGGGCGTTGAGGCGCAACGACCGTTGACGGTTGAATGTTATGACTAGAAGATTGCGTATCTTCATTAACCGGCGAAGAATCAAAACCAGGAGATGGCGATTCTTGTGAATCGATAGGATTATCCATTTGAACAAAATTTGGACTTGACCAAGGTGCGAGATGATCATCATCCAGAGATGTGATAGTGATATCATTAGACTGTGCCTTAGCAGGAACATCACGATATGGAAAAGTTGATTCATGAAAGATTACATCGCGAGAAATATGGATACGATGAGTATCAGGGTCATAAATTCGATACCCTTTTATACCATAAGGATATCCTACAAATATGTAAGGTTTAGCGCGCGCATCAAATTTATGTTGAACATGCATGTTCTTAGCGAAGCACAAGCAACCGAAAACTCGTAAAGAGGAGTATGAAGGAACTTCTTCAAATAATATTTCATATGGAGATTTAAAATCCAGAAATGGTGTTGGTAATTTATTAATTAGATAGGCAGCAGTGAGTACACATTCTCCCCAAAATGATAATGGGAGGTGAGCTTGAAAACGTAAAGCTCGAGCGACATCTAGTAAATGACGGTGCTTATGCTCCATAATACCATTTTGTTGAGGAGTGTAGATACAACTTCGTTGATGAGTGATTCCATGGGTACTAAACCAATTTTGAAAAGTAGATGAAAGAAACTCGGACCCATTTTCAGACCGAATGGTTTGAAGTTGTGGAAGAAAGATGCCACCATTTCCAGTATTAATTTGAGATACTGGAAGATTGAATTGACGTTGAATTTGATTAAAAAAATGGGTTACCATATGAAAAGTTTGTGACTTAGTTTTCATTAAGTAGACCCATGTGCAGCGGGAAAAATCATCCACAATTGTTAAGAAAAATCGTGATCCATTATTGGAAGGTACCGAAAAGGGTCCCCAAATATCAATGTGTAACAACTCAAATTTTTTAGATTTACGTGTTACACTTAAAGGAAATTTATTTCGAGACTGCTTAGCTTTTGGACAAACATCACAAATAAAATCTTTATTGCCATAAATATTCTTGAATTGTCTACAAAGAAAATTAAAACGAGAATTACAAGGATGTCCCAGGCGGGAATGCCATAAATCAAATTTATTTAACTGCCGAAAAGAAAATGCAAAACTTGGATTTGAAACGTCTTCTAAACGATAAAGGCCATTTTGAAGTTTACCCCGACCAATCGTCGCCTTCGTTAAATGGTCCTGAAATAAACATGTTAAGGATGAGAAAATTGCATCACAATTAAGTTGACTCGTTAATTGTGAAACAGACAATAAATTAAATTTAAAAGATGAAATATAATATACATCTTTGAGAATGAGTGAAGAAGAAAATTTAATAACACCAATATGAGTTACTAATGCATGAGTACCATCAGGTAATTCGACCGTTATAATTTTATTTAATGAATGATATGTAGAAAAAAATGACAACGATGTGCATATATGATTTGATGCTCCTGAATCAATTATCCAGGAAGAAGTCATACAAGATAGGATGGTACCTGCTAAAAACGCGGAAGGAGAAATAGGAGAAACAACGTCTTCCTTGGCGAGAAGGGCAACAAGTTTATTGTACTGGTCTTGAGTGATTTGAGGACTTGTATTAGTGGGAACTGGAGCAATAATAGAGGCTGAAGGAGTAGGACTTGGTTTGCCAAGTTTATTCGGAAAACCATGAATCTGATAACATGTGGCCCGAGTGTGTCCATGTCGATTACAATGATCGCAAAAGGGGCGTTAACATTTTCCAGATTGTCGGGATTGTTTTGAAACCTGGAGAGCAGCAGATTCGATTACAGGGACTGAACGAACATTAATTTATTGCTGCTTTTCTTCTTGACGCACAAGATTATAAATACGTTGAGTAGATGGAAATGGTTCCATGAGTAATATCTGACTGCGTATAGCGGAGAAGCTGTCATGAAGTCCTTGCAGAAACTCCATTGCACGATCTTGATTTTGTTGTTCCACGATATTTTTCGCGTTGCCGCATATGCATGGAGAAGGGGATATGATACTGTTCAATTCATCCCACAAAGACTTGAGTTGAGTAAAGTAGGAAGAAACATTCATACCTTCCTGTTTTAGAGCTGAAATAGACTGCTTCAGTTGATAAATCTTAGGCATATTGGACAGGGAGAAACGTTCCTTCAGATCTGTCCAAACTTGAGCTGCAGTATCAGCATAGAGAATGCTAGGCCTGATTTCAGGAGAAACTGAGTTGAGAATCCAGCTGCTGACTAGATCATTGCAGCGTTGCCAGTTAGTAATATCAATACTTGATGTTGGTTTTGGCAGAGAACCATCAACGAAGCAATATTTGCTCTTGGCTCATAGAGCCATGGTAATGGCACGACACCATGAACCATAATTGTCACCCGTTAAAAGCGGAGTAACGAGGACTGTAGAAGGACTATCAGAATGATGAATGACGTACGAGTTGGATGGAACCAACGAAGTGACAGGATCGACAGGCACCTGTGTAGTAGCAGGTGGAGTGGTTTCATCGGACATGATGAATGACAAGAGAAAAGCCTGATGTACTTATTTTGGCTCTGATACCATAAAATAAAGATAAATGCAGAAAAGTTTTCTTGCTTGTATTGATATGATAGCCAAGTATATATAGGCTGTTACATGATAATATTTACAGATGATGATAAGGATTTATTATAACAAAATGAAGTGATAATATTTAAGATAATATTTAATCTATAGTTAATACAAATCTGATACAAATGCTAAACACTTGCTCCTATATTGTCGTTGATGCTCCTGGCAGTGAGCAACTGATAACTTTAACACTATGTGAACCGAACGAATGGAACGGGCTGTGTGTGCGGGCCTGTGCGGGTTTGATTAAGTTGCAGGCTGCAACTTGCTTTGATAATGTATATATTTGGATTGTCAGTATTTCAGCAAAGCAAAGCAACTCACTCAAGCAAAGCAAATGATAATTTATATGTTTTATTATAGTATTGTTACTTTTACAGACTAATCTATGTAGCAGACTTGCTCGGAAAAAGACAGGGATGCGTGAGCACACCCGCGGGCTGTGCGTGCTATGCGAGTTGGCAGGTGCGTGTAGCTCGCACAGGTCCTCTGTGGGCGGGTTAGTGCGGGCCAGCCCCGGTCCCGGTTTTGTAATATACTGTTTATAACAGGCTCAGTCATATTTACGAGTTGTGTGGGCTTGAACCGGTCCGGTTCGGGTTGAATAATTCCATAATTCCGGATTTCCGTACAAACCGTTCCCGAACGGGCGGTTTAAACCTGCACATTTGGCCGGCTCTAGTTGCAGGTGTGAGTGGATTACGATAACGCATATATTAGTTGCGTGTAGGGATGTAATTAGAGTCGAGTCGAGTTTGTGCTAATTAAATTCGAGTTCGAACTTTTTTTAATCGAGTCGAGTTGAGTCAAAAAAAAATCGAGCCTGAAAATTATGTTCGAGCTCGACCCGGCTAATAAACGAGCCGAGTTCGAGCTACTAGCGAGTTTTCGTGCTTTTCGAGTTTTTTAATCGAGTTTAAACGATTTTTCAAGCTTATTCCATTTGCACCTTATTTTTGCAAAAAAAATTATAACTTAGATATTTTTGAAAAAACCCCTAAAATTAATTTCGTTAACGAAAATGAAGTTATTAAGTTATTATTTTATTTTAAAATTTAGATAGTACTTATTGTATATTTAAACTAATTAGAGTTGAATTTTTCAAATATAAATAAATTAATCTTATATTTTTTAATATTTAACTATAAAAAAAATAATTCAATATATTTTAACAAAATAATTCAATTCAAATTTTTTACCAAATATAATAAAACGTAATAATGCCGATATATTATGAAAAACTAGTAAATTAGTCTGTAAAACTAATTTAATCGGACAATTAAATGACATATATATAAGTAAACACATAATTTTTTATAAAAAAAATAATCGAGTTCGAGTTCGAGATGAATCGAGTTCGAGTTCGAGTTAATCGAGTCGATCTCAAGTCGAGCTCAAAAAAACTAGACTCGACTCGAATATTTTATCGAGCCAGAAAATGTGTTCGAGCTCGAGCTCGATAATGTGTTCGAGCTCGGTTCGAATTACACCCGTAATTGCGTGTATAGGGAAACAACGCATATAGGTGATGTGTTTCCAATACCACACCATATCTAATACCACACCATATCTGCATACGTTTCCACCTGTACATCCAGCTTGACGAAATTTTGGAACAAACGTTAATGTAAATATACATGCGTTATAAGCTAACTGAAAATATACATGCGTTATCAAAGTGTCATTGTAGGACCAGATTTTGAGATTGTGCTGTTTTGGTCACTTCTGCTTCAAATTGTGTCAATTTGGCCCATCACCCAAAGCATTGGGATTAACTTTTTAACTAAACTGAAAAAAAACATTTGGTAGCTTCGATTTAATTTAATTCTAATAAGTAAAATAGTGGGTATTGATATCCCAATTTAATATAATTTTAGAATTTTCAAAGTTAATATGTTTGTCTTACAATATATCCCAACAAAAATCTGACCCCCTAAAATGTAGAGTGCTGCCCTCACAAGATATATATTTCCTTGGTTAAAAATTGATCCCAAAAATCTAATTCACAGGATAAATGGCAGCTTGCATTGAACTTTCTGGTTCATATCATGGCTTATGTTTATGTTGTGTTACTAAATGGCAAGCAGGGTTTGGTAACATTTCTCGTAACGACTCGGAGCTATACCTCTTATTCTATCAACTCGAAAATGATAGAGACGGCTGGTGCCCTGACATTAAGAAGCTAATTTGTTCGTGCAGGATTGTTGATAAATTGGAGCAAACATGTATATTTTGTCTTCTTAGATACGCATCGTTATATAAGAAAGCTCAAATACCTTAACAAGAAGAGAGGGAATGAGGGATCAGTATATGCAGTCCCATTCAATCTCAGCATAGTACACACAAAGCCAAACTATCACGGATAATTGGACTAAAACTATTACAACAGAAACCAAAGACGTAAGCTTGTAGGCCCTGAGAACACCTGTTACTGGGAAAACTAACCAAAGACTGCAAACAACTACCACCTGAATTGTGTTTTGGTCATCAAAAGACCATCCTTGTGGGTTGGTCGTCGTGATACTATGGATGAGAAGTAGTCTTGAAAGTAGTAATGGCTCGAAAAGGCAGGCGTGGGTGGCCGAATAGTAGGATGGACTCCACAACAGGCCGTGTTGAATCATCCTTCAGTAGGGCAGGGCTGTTTCTCAAGTCATTATAATTGGAATTGTACAATGGAAGCTAGGTATAAACAATGGTGTTCCTTTCCTATGGCTGGCCTTACTTGCGGATCAGTTTTCTAATCAGAACTACATTTACGATGTTTGGTACGTTGGGCTGAGCATTGATAAAGATGCAACTATGTTCATCACTAGAGGATAAATGGCGAATAAGGATTTACTAATAACCTCCTTATAAGTGTAGTTAGATTCTACTATTCACAGTAGTTGTAGCATTATAACACAAAGGCCACATGCATGCAATAGCGCTACTAAACACAACAAAAACGAAACAGCACCCTACATCACTTGCATTGTTACTTCTATCAACAAAAGAAAGCACTTAACTAAACTAAAAGCAACATAGTCTTCATAACACATACTACTTAAAATCCACATTCAACATCTTAAGGGCTTATTTTTTTTACGAATTTCAGACTCCGACAAAGCAAGTTCTTCCTTGAACAGCTTGATCTCTTGTTCCATACGAGACAGACCGGCTTAAACTTGATCGTTGAACTTCCGAAAAGCTGCATTCAAGTCTGCAAACTTACCGCAAACGCTTTCGAGATTCTTATCAAGATCTGATAAACATTTCTCCAAGTTTTCATTCACTCCATTGTTGAAGAATCCGCTCTTTGCTCTGCAAAAAAAACATGATGAATAAATCACTTTCTATTTTTGCACAAAATAAATTAATAAAGAAAAAGAAAGTACGCCATTGTTGGAAAACTTACAATGATTTTTGAGCACTTTCTTTTGTGTCCTGGCCTTTTGGAAGTCTTTGCTTTTCGTTTCCTCATCACTTCGTTTCCTCATCAGTGTTCATTGATCAATCAGTCGATCTACACTATTAGGCTTGAAATAAGTTTAATCGGATGTTATTGTGCTTTAAATTGGGTTTGGATTATAAATTAGGTTTAGATTCACAATCGGGTTTTAGTGTAATCGGGTTGGATATCTAATGTGGCAGCACGCTGCACCAATTAGACGGTAAGACGTCTAAAATCCACACCACTTAAAAGACCACTTAAAATATGTAAATAAAATTATGAGTTTAATGATTAACTTGAAAGTTTTACTCGATTGAGTGACCCATTTGTAAGTTTTTTGAGTTCTCTGATCTGATTGCAGTTGAGTTCTACTTAAGGACGAATTAAACTATTTGCCCATGATTTATTTGACAATACAGTAAAAAGTATTGGACTATTATTTGAATAAAAATTAAATTATATTTTATTTTATTAGTTTTGTAACTTATGTGTTTAATTTTGTAACTCTTATATTAATGATATAAGATTTATTTGATCATAATGGTGGAGGTTACAAAAATATGATATAAGTAAGTTACATTTTGTTACTCCTGTAAAAGGAGAACTTGTCTTCTTGACTCAGGAGAAAGGGGGAGAAAAGTATCTCACAAGAATTTGGGGAAAAATTGTTTCAATTATTCTTAGAATTTTTGGATATGTTTCTCGGAGATAGAAGACATATTTGTTTGGTTCGTAGAAGGTGGGTCTCAAGTGCTTAAGATCATCTCAATTCGTTGTATCCTGAAAAACAGAAGCCACAAAACCTTCAAGCACCACGAGGAGGGGTTTATCTGTTTTAAGGACAGCGTGGTTTTCACGTACCTCGAATATGTTCTGGTAATTTCGTTCTTATACTCTTAATTTCAGGTATATTCTTTTGTGGGACTTATTACAAAAAGATCCAGGATTGATTACACAACACAAATTCAAACAAATTTTAAAATTGATATCGAAAAGACTATTCATTGCACCGGCACAGTGTATGTGTATCAAGGACTCATATTCTAGTGAATGTTCAAAAAGATGAACTGATTATTTTATACTCCAGTCTCCATGCCATGATATCATATGTTAGAAATGAATTTCGAATATCCTTCATTTTTTTATAAGCATGTTTTTACGAGCATTTGACGAATATCCTTGTGTTTTCGACGGTCCCTCGATGAAATTCATCGAAATCTCTACCCAAACCAACGTTAAGCAGAGGCTGGAGTAAACCCCTCGGGCTGAGATTTGACACCTTATACTATTGGCATACATGGCAAGCCCTAACATAAGCTGCGAATTGTTTACGCATTCCAGGCCAAAACCAATCAGACGCCACCCTGGTATGGGTTTTAAAGTCTCCGGAATGACCACCCAACAAAGAATCATGGTAGTCGTGTAAAATGGTTGCAATCAGTGATGACTTGGGAAGAAGTACATGACGCCCCTTGTACCTGAGGTCTCCGTGTTCTATGTGGTAACCTTTTGGAACTAATTTGCCTGACTGAATATTTTTTGTTAATTGTTTTATAAAAATATCTTGTGTGATATCACTGGCATAAGAAGACCACTGAGTTCTAAGGTCTCCGTGTTCTATGTGGTAACCTTTTGGAACTGATTTGCCTGACTAAATATTTTTTGTTAATTGTTTTATAAAAATATCTTGTGTGATATCACTGGCATAAGAAGACCACTGAGTTCCCCCCGATATCAGAATTGACCCCAACTCGACATGGACTGTAAATTCTCGAGATAGCGCAACTGCTACTCTGTTGCTGACCCTGAAAGGAATATGTCCTAAGTCCAATCATGTATAAGGATTTAGGAATAACTTTTATGTAATCTGTTTTGATTTCATTGATATTAATAAAGACTTGTTTTGTTTTTATTACGAGCATTATCTATTTAAGTGTTTAAATAAGATATACCATAGTTTAGAGTAAAGTTTTTTATGGATTATAATGAGATCATAATAGTGAGACCTAAAAAGATGATAACTCTAAACTTAAATAGTTCCTGGTCATAGGATTACTAACTGGTAATTAATAATCCGCAAAGATCGGTACATACTATGCTTGCTTCATTATGAAGGATGTCTGTTCTCATAGACATTTGTGTGGTGACACTATAGCTAGTATGTAGGTGCTTATTGTAGAATAAGTTCACTGAACATGACTCGCCTAGCTGAACAACTGATGGAGTTCACTCACGTGTCAGCAGTTGTTCGCTTAGTGATAGTTGTACAAGTATCCTTAGACTTGAGGTCATCATAGTCATCTTGTGTACACTGAACTATGCTTTGGTTTAGTTCTTAGTCTCCAGGGACAATTATTAGGGCTCTTCTGGGTATAGGAATTTGTACACGAAGATAGTGTATGATCAATAAAGGATCTACCCCTTCCAGTGAAGGAAGCGAATGTTCAAGGCTGATCCACTTATGCTAGTTCAGGAATCTCTGGCCAGAGTAAATGAAATTAGAAAGGAGTTTCTAATTTGCATAGAACTACGCATAGTAAATGGTAAGCAAGTGATTGAATTAGATAGGCTTGACACGAGATCCATGCCTTGTATTTAATCGGGACATTGTAGGGTAGAAGGAGTTTATTATACGGTAACTATTCACTGACAGGTTCTTGGTATTCTAAGCAGTGAATTCATATTATCCGGATAGTCGCGATATGTTGAGAAGCATCACTCACGATGCAGAATAAATATGATTAATTAATTAATCATATTTAATAAATTAGAGAATTTATATAAATAATGATAAAATAGTTTTATTATTATTTATTTCTACTACCGGCTTAATATTGAACCTACAGGGTCACACCATAAAAAAAGAATGATTTAATGGTGGAGGAATTAATTAACAATGGCTAATAATTATTTATTTATGAAATAAATAATTAATTGGCAAATTTAATAATTGATTAAATGAGATTTAATTGATTATAAATTAATTAAGAAAAGTTCTTAATATTATTAATTAAAGGATTTAATTTTTGGAAATTAAATCAAGAGAGAGAATTATTTCTAAAGTGTTTAGAAAAAGGATTAATGATTAAAAGGTGTTTTAATTATTAATGAGAATAATAAATGGGATAATAATAATATTTATGGAAAAATTTCAGCTGAAAATTTTGCCTATAAATACACTATTATAGACCCTAATTTTATTCGAACCCACATCAAACCCGAAAACCCAAAAAGTTTGGAAAACTCAATTCTCTCCACCTCCTTCCTCCTCCTTAACATCGTTTTCTTGGTGGATACCGGTGGAGTGTTTCACACTTGAGGAGCAACTGCTAAGGATCTCTGATCGTTGTCTCCGAATTATTTTAAAAGGTTAGATTCGATCCCTCGAATTTTTATTCACGATTTATATGCTTTTATTTGGATTTTGTATGTGTAAAAGTGTTTTTCCATGCCCCCGCTGCGTTTAAAAATCCAACAATGGTATCAGAGCAAGGTTGTATGCATATAGATCTGTGGTAAAAATTTCAGAATTTTATGTGCTTGTATGAATTAATTATGATTTTTACAAGTTATATCATGGATTAATTTTGTCTGATGAGAAATCGTTTCTCAGAATAATTTTGAATGTTGATCTGGGTTCTACAAGTGTTGTAGATCGTCTGGGTATTTTTTTCATAATTTTAGGATGTATAGATTTTTTATTATGAATTTTTGAAGTTCTTGTAATTAAAATTCAAAAATAAATAAATAAATATATGTGTATATAGTATATATATATATATATGTTTGTATACTTCTATTGCTGTACATCTCCTGTGGTTGTTTGCTGCTTCACGGAAGACAGAGAAAGCACAGATGTCAGGAGAACAGGCGGCGGCACGGGTATCGAGAAAAGGCGGCTGCTGCAGAAAAAAAAAATAGGGGTGTAACGCATTCTGGGAATGCGTTACAGACCTGTGACGCATTCACGGAATGCGTTACACCCTTAAATGGTTTAAAAGGTGTGTAACGCATCACCGGAATGCGTTACAGGGCTTGTAACGCATTCTTGTAATGCGTTACATCCCTTCTGTTGATTTTAAAATAGATTTTCTGGGAGTTTCGTAACTCCGTTTTAGGCGTGCAATATACCGTTGGATTCGTTTTTTCGAGACGGATCTAATGGAGTGATCAATTTTAGTTTATATAAAAGTTTTGAACTGTTTATATTTCCATGAAGTGTTTTAAAGCTGTTTTTGACTGTTTTTAATTGCTTTTAAATGTTTCATGTGATACATAGAGATGTATAATGCTTAGACTAATGTGCTAGATGATGTAACATGCCTACCTTGATGTTTATTCATGTTGATATATGTGATATATGCTTAGTTTATCATGCGATGATAGATTTAGGTGAACTTAAATGAACATAAGGCGTTTGTTAGACAACCTAGTATAGTGAAATTGTTACATAACCTTAATAACAATATTATGAATACAATCATGAGATTCTTGTGTTTGTGAAACACGTAATTGAATATGAATTTTGCGATATGAGAGAAAGGATGATTCTGTCAACAACAGATTTATATCTGTAAGAAAGGGTTATTAAGTGACGCCTCTTGACAATGCTCCACCCGATCTGGGAATCATCTGATTATTGATTATTGATTTGAAATATTTAATTTAAAAGGAAGAATTTCTTTATAATATGATTATGATTGTAACGTAATATAATCCCTCTAAAATTAAATAATATCAAGTAGTAATTGGCCAATGACACAACGGGCTTATGTCGGTCATAGCTTTCCAACATGATAGAAAAGTAGTTCTTATTTTTGAATCATTGTCGGTTCGTGCTACAGCCGAGGGCTTTGATTTCGAAATAAGAAATACTTGTCTATTACATAGAGATGTGTACATTGAATAAGAATCTAAAGGTCGGTACGTGCTACAGCCGTGGGCCTTTGGGGACTGATTCAACTGTACGGAATGTTGGGTTAGACTTGACTTAGAATATTGAGTTTGTCGTGCTACAGCCGAGACTCAATTATTCAAGAGGCTAAAGTTTGATTAGGGAATAACATGAGATGTAATTGACAAGAGTTGTCTGCCTATTGAACATTATATGGCGGTTCGTGCTACAGCCGAGGTCGTGTAATGGAATATAGGATCCTTATTCTCACTAGCATTATGAATGCTTAATTTTTCACGTAGGGGGTTGAATAAATTAGGAAAACTAGTGGGAGCCACTTATGAATAAAGACCCGATTCATATAGTGTTTTAAAATGAAATTGAATATTTGCTAAGTGTTGTTATGTGTTTATCATTTACAGATTTACTTTGTACGTTATGTCTTCTGCACTATCACTTAGGAGCATATTGGATGCTCACAAATTGACTGGTCCTAATTATGCTGACTGGCTTCGAAACTTGAGAATTGTTCTCAGGATTGAGAAGCTGGAATACTTGATTGACTCACATAAGCCTACTGAACCTGCTAGTGATGCACATAATGATGAACATGTTGTGTATCGTAAGTGGATAGATGATGCAAATGTTGCTCAATGCATCATGCTAGCTTCCATGAACATTGAGCTACAGAAGCAACATGAGCATATGGATGCTCACACTATCCTCATGCATCTACAAGAGTTGTATGATGTGGCAGGGAGGACAGCTCGATATGAGATATCGAAGGAGTTGTTCGGTTGTAGGATGTCTGAGGGATCATCTGTGAATGACCATGTACTTAAGATGATCAATTTGATTGAACGTCTTGGACAACTTGGTTTTGCCATGGATGGGGAGCTGAGCCAAGACTTGGTCTTGCAATCGCTTCCGAGTTCGTTCTCGCAGTTTGTTGTGAACTTTCACATGAATAAGTTGGATGTCAGCCTGCCTGAACTCCACAACATGTTGAAGACTGCGGAATCGAATTTTCCCCCTAAGAAGAGTTCTGTTCTTCTAATTGGTGAAGGTTCCAATCCTAAGAAAAGGAAGAGGAACCCTTCCAAGAAGAAGAAAGTAGGTGAGAAAACGCCGGTTCCACCAAAAGCTGAAGACCCCAAGAGCAAAGTTGTTTGCTTTCACTGTAACAAGGTGGGGCACTGGAAGAGTAACTGCAAGGTTTACCTTGCAGAATTGAAGAAGAAGAAGGGTAGTGAGACTACCGCTTCTGATTCAGGTATGTTCATGATAGAAGTGAATATGTCATTAAATCAAATTTCTACTTGGGTATTAGATACCGCCTGTGGTTCTCAAATCTGCAATTTGTTGCAGGGACCAAGGAGAAGTAGGACTCTTGAGGAAGAGGAGGTGATTCTACTGATGGGAAATGGAGCAAGAGTTGCTGCTGAAGATGTAAAATCATTTCATTTACATATGGCTATGGGCAAGACTATTGTTCGAAATAATTGTTATTTTGTTCCCTCGATTGTGAGGAATATTATTCCCATGTTAGACTTGGCTGGATTTTCATTTATTATTGAGAATAATGAATGTTCTATTCTTAGAGATAATATTCTTTATGGACTTGGTACTTTAAATAATGGTCTGTTTATATGTGACATAATTTACTTCAGATTGAACAAACTAATAAAAGAAAAGAGATGATGAAAATCTCACTTTATAGTGGCAACCATTTAGTAGACATGGAGAGAGGACTGCAAATTTGCTAGAAATGGTACACACAGATGTATGTGGACCAATGTCTACGCAAGCCATGGGTGGATTTTCATACTTCATTACTTTCATAGATGATAGATCTAGATTCGGATATGTGTTTGATGGAACACAAGTCTGAAGCCTTTGAAAAGTTCAAAGAGTATAAGTATGAAGTGGAGAAACAACCAAACATAGTATTATAACTCTTCGATCAGATCGAGGTGGTGAATACTTTAATGGAGTATTTCTAGATTATCTCAAAGTAAATGGTATAGTCTTCCAGTGGATTCCTCCAGATTGGTATCTGAAAGGAGAAATCGAACTTTGTTAGACATAGTTCGGTCCATGATGAGCTATGCAAATCTTCCAGTATTCCTATGGGGTTATGCATTGGAAACCTTAGCATATTTATTGAATAAGGTGCTTTCCAAATCTGTTCCTCAAACTCCGTATGAGATATGGAAAGAAAGGAAACTGAGTCTTAAACACGTTAAGATTTGGGGATGTCCAGCTTATGTCAAGTAAGTTGACCCAAATAAGCTGGAATATCGATCCGTAAAATGTAGTTTTGTGGGATATCCTAAAGAGACTTTAGGGTATTACTTTTACACCAATCATCGGGTGTTTGTATCCAGACATGCTACCTTCTTGGAAAAGGAGTTTATCCTTGAAGGAAACAGTGGGAGAAAAATTGAACTTGATGAAGTTCAAGAAGCACAAACTACTACGGATCAAGTGGAAACACCTGTCCTGACTGAACAACCTTTTGTGGAACAACCCATTCATAGATCAGGGAGAGTGTCTCCCCAACTTGAGAGGTATTATGGCCTTGTCATTGAGAATGACAATGAGTTGTCGATCATTGATGATGACGACCCTGTGACCTATAATGAGGCTATGAGTAGTGTTGACTCAGAGAAATGACATAGTGCCATGAAATCCAGAAAGAAATCTATATATACGGGATACAAAAGAATGATTAGAGCAGATGGCCAGGTGGAGACCTTTAAGGCCAGGCTTGTGGCAAAAGAATTCAAACAAAGGCAATGGATTGACTTTGATGAAACCTTTTACCTATAGCAAAATCAGTTCGGATTTTGCTTGTGAATGCTGCTTACTACGACTATGAGATCTGGCAATTAGCCAGATGGTTTTCTTTCCAAGAGAAATGAAAACCTAGTGTGTAAGCTGCTGCGAACCATATGTGGTTTAAAGCAGGCTTCTCGAAAGATGGAACTTTCATTTTGATGAGACAATCAAAGAGTTTGATTTTATCAAAAACGAAGATGAACCATGCGTCTACAAAAGGGTTAGTGGGAGCGCGGTAACATTTCTTGTATTGTATTGAATTAGATTTGACACCCATAACAACATAGCAGACCCACTCACAAAGCTACTTTTTGAAAGTCACTTTGATCGTCATAAAGATGAGATGGGTATTAGATACCAGAGTGATTGGCTTTAGTACAAGTGGGAGATTGAAAGGAATATGTCCTAAGTCCAATCATGTATAAGGATTTAGGAATAACTTTTATATAATCTGTTTTGATTTCATTGATATTAATAAAGACTTGTTTTGTTTTTATTACGGGCTTTATCTATTTAAGTGTTTAAATAAGATATACCATAGTTTAGAGTAAAGCTTTTTATGGATTATGACGAGATCATAATAGTGAGACCTAAAAAGATGATAACTCTAAACTTAAATAGTTCCTGGTCATAGGATTACTAACTGGTAACTAATAATCCGTAAAGATCGGTACATACTATGCTTGCTTCATTATGAAGGATGTCTGTTCTCATAGACATTTGTGTGGTGACACTATAGCTAGTATGTAGGTGCTTATTGTAGAATAAGTTCACTGAACATGACTCGCCTAGCTGAACAACTGATGGAGTTCACTCACGTGTCAGCAGTTGTTCGCTTAGTGATAGTTGTACAAGTATCCTTAGACTTGAGGTCATCATAGTCATCTTGTGTACACTGAACTATGCTTTGGTTTAGTTCTTAGTCTCCAGGGACAATTATTAGGGCTCTTCTGGGTATAGGAATTTGTACACGAAGATAGTGTATGATCAATAAAGGATCTACCCCTTCCAGTGAAGGAAGCGAATGTTCAAGGCTGATCCACTTATGCTAGTTCAGGAATCTCTGGCCAGAGTAAATGAAATTAGAAAGGAGTTTCTAATTTGCATAGAACTACGCATAGTAAATGGTAAGCAAGTGATTGAATTAGATAGGCTTGACACGAGATCCATACCTTGTATTTAATCGGGACATTGTAGGGTAGAAGGAGTTTATTGTACGGTAACTATTCACTGACAGGTTCTTGGTATTCTAAGCAGTGAATTCATATTATCCGGATAGTCGCGATATGTTGAGAAGCATCACTCACGATGTAGAATAAATATGATTAATTAATTAATCATATTTAATAAATTAGAGAATTTATATAAATAATGATAAAATAGTTTTATTATTATTTATTTCTACTATCGGCTTAATATTGAACCTACAGGGTCACACCATAAAAAGAGAATGATTTAATGGTGGAGGAATTAATTAATAATGGCTAATAATTATTTATTTATGAAATAAATAATTAATTGGCAAATTTAATAATTGATTAAATGAGATTTAATTGATTATAAATTAATTAAGAAAAGTTCTTAATATTATTAATTAAAGGATTTAATTTTTGGAAATTAAATCAAGAGAGAGAATTATTTCTAAAGTGTTTAGAAAAAGGATTAATGATTAAAAGGTGTTTTAATTATTAATGAGAATAATAAATGGGATAATAATAATAATATTTATGGGAAAATTTCAGCAGAAAATTTTGCCTATAAATACACTATTATAGACCCTAATTTTATTCGAACCCACATCAAACCCGAAAACCCAAAAAGTTTGGAAAACCCAATTCTCTCCACCTCCTTCCTCCTCCTTAACATCGTTTTCTTGGTGGATACCGGTGGAGTGCTTCACCCTTGAGGAGCAACTGCTAAGGATCTCTGATCGTTGTCTCCGAATTATTTTAAAAGGTTAGATTCGATCCCTCGAATTTTTATTCACGATTTATATGCTTTTATTTGGATTTTGTATGTGTAAAAGTGTTTTGCCATGCCCCCGCTGCGTTTAAATATCCAACAGACCCCACTCTTGTATTTTATAATAAAATTATATCCCATTAATTTGCTAACCCACCTCTGATATTCTGGTCTGACTTCCCTTTGCTCCATTAGAAATTTCAAACTCTGCGGGTCTGTGCATATAACAAATGGTCTGCCCAAAATAGCGCTTCCACTTAAAAACACAACACAATAGCCATCAATTTTTTTTGGTGGATAAACTTAAGTCGACACCTTGGTCCCAAAATTTTACTGTAATACGCCACTAGGTGCCCTTCTTGAAGTAAAACAACGCCTAATCCAAAACTAGAAGCGTCTGTGTTTACCACAAACTTCTTTGTAAAGTCCAGCATAACAAGAATTGAAGCACTCATTAATGCCAACTTTAACGACTCAAATGCAACAGTTGCTTCCTCTGACCATCCGAATTGATCCTTTTTTAATTGGTTAGTCAAGGGTCTGGTTATGGTGGAATAATTAGCGATAAATTTACGATAATAACTAGTTAATCTGGAATTTCCTCTCTGTCATGATTGACAGTTTTTTCTCTCTGTCTATGTGACAGTTTTTCTATCGTTTTCTTATCATTTTTACAAAAGTCTGCTTGAAATCTTACGATAAGGTGTCTTGATATCATTCTTTAAATACAAATAGACTGCATTGGGTGAGGGTTTCATATCATGGCACACTCAGTGGAATCCTTGGAAGAAATGTATGCAAATCTGGTCATTGATGATGAGGAAGAGGGGGGGATAGTGGTGGCAAGCAATGAGGTTGTGGAGCGAAAGGAGACTTTTTTGTTGGTGGGGAAATTCTTAATGGAGAAGAATATAAAGATGAAGACAATGCAAAATGTAATGGCATCGGTATGGCGACCAAAGGAGGGTATGGAAGTGCATGAGATGGGAGAACAGAGATTTTCATTTGTGTTTTTCCACCAGATGGATGTGCAGAAAGTGATTGAGGGAGGCCCGTGGTCGTTTGAGCAAGCGATGTTGGTTCTCCATCAAGTGAAGCCTGGTGAAGATCCTCTTATGATTAAACTCAAAAAGATTGATATGTGGGTTCAAGTGTATGATATACCACAAGGTTTTTTATCGGAAAATATTTTAAAAAGTGTGGGTTCTGCTATGGGGAGATATATCAAGTTAGATCCAGATACATTTGAGGGAGGATGGAAGCAGTTTGTGCGAATTAGAGTGGCAGTTAATATTGAAAAACCACTAAAAAGAAGATTAAAGATAAAGAGGGAGGGGGACTCATGGAGTTGGTTAAACTTTAAATATGAGCGTCTCGGAACTTTCTGTTTTGTTTGTGGAACCATAGGACACTCTAAAAGAGATTGTAACATCGTGTATGCCAATCCAGAGAAGTTGATAGAAAAGGCGTATGGTACTTGGCTGTGTGCACCGTCCATAAATGCAAGAAATAATGCAGGGGCTAGATGGATTCGTAATGCAAGAAATGGAGATGGGATGTGGGGAAAGCAAGGGAGTCAGAGTAATCGGAATGAGGGGTCAACCGCCGGCCACGGTGCAGATCAGGAAAAGGAGAGATTCATGGAGATTGAAGGTGTAATCCGTGAAAAAAATGCAGAGGAGGAGGAGATTAGAGTTAAATCCCGTGATTGTAGCTATCAGTTGACAGAAGATGTGGTTATGTCAACGGTAGGTCAGCAAAAAGGAAATGGGAGTGTGGTGATTGATCCTAAAAGGAGGCGTACAGCGGAGAATTTGCTGGGAGAAAATTATGGGGTGGACATTATGCAAAATATAGGAAATCAAAAAAACGAGCCAAAAAACATGCAAGTGGCGGGTCCTGTAGCCCAGGCCCGCCAAGGATTATGAGTCTTATAGTGTGGAACTGTCGTGGACTGGCCAATCCACGGACAGTTAGATTTCTTAATGAAATCAATAAAACGTATAGGCCTAGTGCTGTTTTTCTTAGTGAGACATTAGTAAAGAAAAATAAAGTAGAGAAAGTTAGTAAAAGATTGGGTTTTGCGGATTGTTTTGCTGTAGATCCTCAAGGGCATGGAGGGGGTGTTGCTCTAATGTGGAAGAATGAGGGGGGCATTAATATAGTGGATAGTTGTAGTAACTTTATTGACTTTGAGGTCCAGCATGAGCAATTGGGACGTTGGAGATATACGGGGTACTATGGTTATCCAGAGAGAGGAAGGCGTGCAGAGTCGTGGGATATGATGCGTAGGTTAGCAGGGGCATCAACATTACCGTGGTGCCTAATCGGGGATTTTAATGACATTGTGACAATGGAAGAGAAAACAGGTGGAAGCAAACAGCCTCATGTGTTGTTGGATGGTTTTGCTGAAGCAATAACGGATTGTGGATTGGCTGATTTAGGCTATACAAGGAACAAGTATACGTGGGAGAGGTCGAGGGGGACAAGTCGGTGGGTTCAAGAGAGGTTGTATAGAGGATTAGCTACATCAGAATGGATCGAGATGTTTCCAGGTGCTGAAGTGAGGGTTCTTAAAATATTAACTTCTGATCACAAACCCTTGTTTTTACAGCTAAACAGGCAAGTTTATGTACCTAAAAGAGGTAGGTTCCGTTTTGAAAACATGTGGATAGAGGACAATGATTGTAGAAATATTGTTAAGGGCTATTGGAGCAATAAAGGTGGAAGTAACATGATGGATAAGATGGTAAGATGTTGCGCTAAGTTAAAAGAGTGGGGGGTGGTATGGTGAAAGATATGAAGATGAGTTTGGGTAATTATCGTAAGGAGATGCAGAAATATAGGTCCAGGAGAGATAGTGCTGGTGTTCGGTTGTATGATCAAGCTAGGTCGAATTATCTGAAATTGCTTGAAAAGCAGGAGATATTTTGGCGCCAGAGAGCAAAGCAATTTTAGTTGTGTGATGGAGATAGCAATACGCGATTTTTTCATAAATTTGCGTCTACAAGGAAGGATCATAACAGAATTAGCAGATTGAAAGATGATAATAGGGAATGGCAAGAAACTGAGGAGGGTATTCAAACTGTTATTACACAGTATTTTGAGAATTTGTTTTGTAGCACTGCTGCAGGGGAAAGAATATCAGAGAGAGTTAAATTTAAGGAAATTTCAGAGGAGGAAAGTCATACTTTGATAGTGCCTATTGTCGAAGAGGAAGTTAAGGATGCTGTGTTTGGGATGCATGCTGATAAATCTCCTGGGATTGACGGTTTTAATCCGGCATTTTTTCAGGCTTATTGGGATATCGTGGGTGCGGATGTAGTGGCATCTTGTCAACGTTTATTTGAATATGGAGAGATGCCAGAGGATATAAATAAGACGCTGGTTTGCCTGATTCCTAAGGTGAAAAAACCAAATAAGGTAGCTGATCTTAGGCCTATCTCTTTATGTAATGTGTTGATGAGAATTCTGTCTAAAGTCTTGGCAAACAGATTAAAGCCAACTCTTAATTCAATCATTTCTACGAATCAAAGTGCGTTCATTGAGGGGAGGCTGTTGACGGATAATGCTTTGATTGCATTCGAGGCAAATCATTATATTCACAGGAAAACACAGGGGATTAATGGAGTAGCTGAAATGAAGGTGGATGTATCTAAGGCCTATGACAGGTTGGAGTGGACATATATTGAGTGGATGTTGCATAAGTTTGAGTTCCCTCAGAAATGGATAGAAAGAGTAATGCAGTGTATTCGATCAGTGTCGTATTGCTTTATCAGAGATAGGAAAATATTTGGAGATGTGGTGCCACAGAGGGGAGTTCGACAAGGGGATCCTTTATCCCCTTATGTGTATATAATTTGTGCAGAAGGTTTAAGTGGCTTGATTCGGCATTATGAAGATGCTGGCCTTTTACATGGGTGTAAAATTGCAAGGGGTGCTCCGCGTATATCTCATCTATTATTCGCAGACGACTGCTATTTCTTTTTTCAGGCATCTATAAGGGAAGCAAATATGATGAAGACCATTATGCAAAAATATGAAAATATCTCAGGGCAAGTGATTAACTATAATAAATCGGATGTGGGTTTCAGTCTGAATACTAGACAGGGAGAACAAGTGGCTGTATGTGATATATTGGGGGTGCGCCGGGTCGTTCAGCCAGGCAAGTACCTCGGAATGCCGATGTGTGTGGGTAAAAGTAAAGTCGAGGCCTTTGGTTTCTTGCATGATCGTATAAAACAGAAGCTGCAAGTCTGGTATAACAAAGAACTGTCTAAGCATGGTAAGCTTACGATGTTAACTTCGTCTGCACAAACTGTTTCCAGTTTTTGGATGAGCTTGTTTCTCATTCCAGCGACATTGTGTGATGAAATGGAGAGAACTATGAATGATTTCTTATGGGGACGAGCACCTAAAGGAAAAGGGGTCAAGTGGATATCGTGGAAGAAGTTGTGTATGCCTAAAAGTTGTGGGGGTTTGGGGGTGAGGGATTTAAAAAATTTTAATCTATCAATGTTAGCTAAGCAGGGTTGGCGTCTTCTCAATGAATCGAACCCGTTAGTGTCTGCAATTTTGAAAGCTAAGTACTATCTTAAGTCTAATTTTCTAGAAGCAGAAGTTGGAAATAATCCAAGCTATGTGTGGCGTAGTATCATGGCTGCGATGGACATAGTGAAGGCAGGGACTAGGAGAAAGATTGGAAACGGAGAGGACACAAAGGTCTGGGATGATTCATGGCTCCCAGACAAAGCAAATGGCTTTGTAACTACTGTTATACCGGATCAGTTGCAGGGTATCACAGTGGCTAGTTTTATGATCCCTGAGGAGCGTCGATGGGATATGGAGGTTGTAAATGATATTTGTAATAGTCGAGATGTGGAATTAATTAAGCGAATCCCAATACCGTTGATGGATAGGAGAGACTCGTGGTACTGGATGCTGGAGGAAAATGGTGAGTTTACGGTCAAAAGTTGTTATAGGTGGCTACAGGGAGAGAATGATGGGTCTTATCGTCTGTTCTGGAATAAATTGTGGTCATTGAGGATGCCCCATAAAGTAACAAATTTCATCTGGAAAGTAAGTAAATGGTGCCTTCCAACTGCGAGTGCACTAGCAGGGAAAGGGATTAGTATTGATACTCGTTGTCTGTGGTGCCATAGTGCAGAAGAAACAGATGTACATGCGTTGTTCTTTTGTGAATTTGCAAAGACAGTCTGGTATGCAGTTGGGCTTAGTCAAATTGTGCAGACCATTCAAACTGATTCTGCGTTCAGGGGGGTGGTGAAAGTGTTTGAGATGTGCTCAAGGAATCAGTGCATTCAGTTCGCGATGGTTAGTTGGAGTTTGTGGAATAGGAGAAACAGATGGCTCTGGGATAAAATAAATGGATCTGCATATGGGGTAAAGGCTGCAGCGTGTAATTTAATTCGAGTTTGGAAGGAGGCTCAAGCTAAGGTAGTGCATCAAAATCTGCAGAATCAGCAAGGTGACCGTACGTGGAGAAAACCAGACAAAGGATGGGTGAAAGTTAATATGGATGCTGCAGTTTTTGGAGATGGGAGTATAGGTGTTGGTAGTGTTATTCGAGACTCAAATGGATGCTTCATAGGAGCAAGATGTCGTAGACTGGAAGGCAGTTGGAGCCCGAGAGAGGCTGAGGCAATTAGCATGAAAGAGGCTCTTTCGTGGGTGATTGAAAAGGGATTCAAGCACTGTGTGTTTGAGTCGGATTCGAAATGCCTTGTAAATGCGTGTAATGGCTCGCCGGGGGAGGCGTTCTTTGGGACACTTGTGTCAGATTGTGTTTATTTATTAAAGCACATAAGTCCAGTGCTAGTGAGGTTTAGTTATCGATCTGCGAATACAGTGGCGCATGAGTTAGCAAGAGCCGCTTATTCTATGTCAGATATAGGGGAATGGTATGTCGTTCCACCTAATTTTATTTCTCAAGTACTAGAGATTGATAAGAGTTGATCAATGCAAGTGCGGTTTATTCAAAAAAAAAAACTAGTTAATCCGAGAAAGCCCTGTAATTCTTTTAAACTCCGAAATTCAGGCCAGTCTTGCATAGCCTTGACTTTGTCCATATCCATGACCCCCCCTTCTGCCGAAATAACATGCCCTAAATAATTGAGTTTTTCTTGCCCGAATTCATAGTTATTTTCATTTGCAAACAACTGTTGGACACTTAATATATGCAGGACCTGAGCCAAGTCTTCAATATGTTGCTGCTTAGTCGGACTGTAAACTAAAATATCGTCAAAAAATACAAGCACCTTCTTTCGTAATAAGGATCTAAAAACAGAATTCATAAGGGCGTAAAACGTAGCTAGAGCATTCATCATCAACGATTAATCCTGTATAGACCAATTTTTTAAAAATAGTCCATTAACCGGATTAAAAATTATATGAAACAGGACTCATCCGAACTCACTGTTTCTCATATAAGGCCTTATATCAGTAGATTTCTTGAAAGTTGTGCAACAATTACTCGTGCTTGCATCACCTTCGAAATCACTAAACTAGTACGCTTGCCGTAATAATAATGTGATTACGCAATGCTAATTACTTCCTCTATTTTTTTTATTTGTCGCATTGATCGTTGCATACATTTTAATGTGGTTTGACCGGATAGTTAGAAATATATTTTTAATTTTTTTTTTGTGAATTGAAATATAAATTGTCTACTTTTATTTTTAAATAAAAATTACAAAGGATAATTCTAACTAACCGGTCAAAATATATCGAAATGTGTGCAATAATCAAAGCGATAAATAAAAAAACAAAGAGGTAAATATTGACAACTAGTTAACTGAAAACGATTTTGGGAATCAAAATATTATGGTTTACGTTTTTTTTCTCATCGGATATTAATTAAATATTGAGCCCATAAGGATTGGCTTAATTGACTAAAGAGGGGATAATTATCCTCTTGGTCACATGTTCGAATCTCACATAGTCACAATTTATGATTATGCCTCCTGAGCCCAGAATCTGTCGCTTAAATGCGGTTTAATTTGGTTCACGTGATTTGCAGACTATTGTGAGTCCGTGAGGTTTACCCAATACGCATTCGAAGGGTAACTGCTGCGGATTATCTACGATAATATATTGACAAAATACTTGTTACATGATATCCTTTTTGCTAAATATGTAACTAAAATTTTATTTGTAATACATTAACAAAATTTTATTTTCTGATCAAGGATTAGGGACTAAGAAAGAAATTTAATTAAATCTCCTTCTATCACTAAATACGAACCTGATCAAAAATCCTCCTTTAATCGGTGAAAAAAATCTTAACACTATAAAATAAAACAAACTAACAAAAATTTAGGATAAAAACAATTGACTTGTTGCAAAACCCTCGCCGGTTAAGCTGTCCATTTCTTTGGAGTCTCCCTCAATTGTATATATCTTAAAATAGTAAAATTTTATTATAATATAAGAATTAACTATATCAACTTAAGTTTACTTTATATATATATATAATCTAATCCAACCATTTTACATAATTTAATTTCTTATCTTTTTGAATACATTATATTTTTTCTTACACTTCTTGTCACATTCAGCTATGTATATTATCGAAGGTTAAGTTTGAAATAGACACTTGTGGACTAGAAGACTTTTCAATTTCATAAGACGTAAATAAATATCAAAACATCATCCAACAAACATATAAAAATATATAGACAGAGCAAGTAACCACTCAGGAAATAGCGACATGTATGATGTATGTATAGAAAATTGCAAGTCGAGAATATACATATAATATTCGGGGTTCAAGATTTAATATTGCCCCGTTTGGATATTATTTATTCAAACAAGCTACAAAGACGTTAGCTGCCCCACTAGGCTACTTGTCAACCAAGCCTTCTAGGTACCCACGGAACTGTGAATTCAACATCATGTTATAAATTAATTTTATCCTATAGATATCATGTACTCGTTTGCTAAATTTTAAAATAACTAACTTATAATTTAAATTGAATAAATAATTTATAACTTAAATTAAATAAGTGATTTTTAAGTGATAAGTAAATGAATACCTATAAGTTAAATAAATCTTTGGATAATTTTACTTTTAAGTCAAAAAAAAATTTACTTAAATTAACTAAAATAAATAATATTTAAATACAACTATCTTAATTTATAAATTTTAAATTAGACAAACATTTAAAAACATAAATTTAAAATTTAAGTTAATAAAAAAGCAAAAAATTAAAATAAGTTGAGAAAAAGTACGTCGTCACTAACATTCAACTTATCAACTTATAAATTGTAAATTCAACTTATAAGTTGGGTCGACAAACACTCGATGATAATAGTTACAACTTATAAGTGAATAAGTAACTTAAATTCAGTTAGCCAAATAGGCCCAAAATATTGGAGTATCATGCACATTATTCATTGTTTCTTACAAAAATTAGATCACAGTTATCATGTCATAAATTTATTCAACATTATTCGAATTGTGTATAAATCGGAAAAAAGTTGTCCATTTCGATTCTGTAACGCACAGTTTGTAGTTTTTTTTTGACAAATATGACTTATAACCTTACAAAGTGAGTATCTATTATAAATTTCGGGTGAGTCAGGGTCGAACCCAAGAAGACATGGGACAATAGAGGATAAACTCTTAACCACTGAGCTATCCAACCGTGCTCCACAGTTTGTAGTTAAACATTCTGATCCATGATTTAACTTCGAATGTTAATTTTTCTATAAAAGCTCACCAACATCTATATATGGAAAATGTTATTTTCAGAGCAAAATTTTTAATTTCAAATTAAAAGAAGACTGAAATGATAAATTACCCCTCCTGTATTTATAATAAAAGTCCTGAAAAATATGAAAATAAGGATAATTTGATCTTTTTACATATTTTTATTCTGAAAATAGAAAAGAAACTATAGAAATAACGTTTACTCAAAATATTGACCTCCTTTAAAGAAGGCAAGAACAGTAGTATTGATAAGTTGGCATATTTCTTTAACGCAAGTGTTGAGAGAATGAAAATTCAAAGGAGTTGATATCCATATTATATGAAAAGAGTGTTCTTTAGAGAAACAAAGAACATAACCCACAAAATGACATAAAAAACGACGACGACGACCTGCAACTGAGGTTCAAGACAGTGCCATTTGTAATCGTAGCTCATAAAATTTTTGACTTGACTTGAGGTTGAGGGTGTCGCTATACAAGTAAGCATTTTGTATCATTTACTAACAATAAATAATCTGGCCCCGAGTTGCGACGCCTGCATATTACCAAGGACTATATGTTGTCCAACAAAAAATTAGTTAAATAAAGACAAAATATATGACTTTTCAATTTTAATTTCAAAATATTTGTGACTCGACAGTAAGAATATTTTGATAGCCGGGTTTTGGGCTGGGTTTTTCCTTGTTGTCCGTGGGAAATTGATGGAATATATTTTTATATATATTTTAAGTAGATGATTTTTATTCTCATATTTTTTATGTTTTGTATTGATCTTAATTTTTATTTAAAATTTTTTGATGTTTTATTGTACATAATAAAGATTTCATGACTTTAAAGGATTTGGAGAAAAAAAATATCTATTATGAAGTTAAAGTAGAAAAAAATTATATTATTGAGCTATACAGGTTATAAATATTGTTTGAACCGTATACTGAGATTCAGAATTTCGATTTTGATGATGTTACAGTCCACGCGAAACTTGCAAGATTTTCCTTAATTCAGAGATGGGCCTAAAATCAAAATCCAACTGAAACAACCGGAAACTGAAGTCAAAAGTCAGCTGTGAATTTTATTTAAGAAACCATATTGGGTCATAGATACCTATTTCTAATTAGTTTAGAGTATTAAAATACTTTTTATATTAAACTTGGGATATATTATTAGACATACGTATTATTTTAGAGTAGATAAGGTAGTTAGGGTTTATACATATAGCCATGGATCTAATTCTTGTAGGAGGATCGTAGATTAAAGGTTTTCTTATCTGAATTCTTATTGTTTCTAATTAGTTTAATTATGTTCCATTGTTATATAGTTTTTCTACTTGTTTAGTTATTAGTGAGTAGTGTTTCCAATGCATTAAGGGAAAGTCATGTTTACACTATAATCTTGATACGATTTTCATAGGAGTTTGATTGATTATGGTTAACTAGAACTATAGTTCGTGCAATGCACCGACATATTCTAGATTATGTTAATCAAAACAATTTTCATTGTAATTGTTGACGATATATTTATATTGTTACCTAATGGATAAATAATTTATTTGTTTATGCATATGAGCACGAGTGACTGAGGTATGTTTGCAATGGTGCATTCGCAGGAAGTAATAAATTATGTTAGTATACATTTTTTACCACTTCATAATTAAATGGTATTTGCAATATGTTAATGTTTAGAAAGTAAAATAAATACAAATGATTATGTATGTCTGATGTATATCAATCACTCTAAATAAAAAATAATTATTAATATATTTTTTAATTATTTAATTTATTTATGTGTTATAAATGAGATTGATGAATCATACTATATAGGTAATTGACGTCAGTATTGTAAGTTTACTCACCGAATGACATATGATACTCCCCGTCCCAACAACTTTCTATTTTTGGATGTTCCAACAGATTGTTAACATTTTCTAAACTAGCATATTATCTTTATACTGACTCCAAAATTTACCCCCGCTTTCTTAATTTTTCTTCAACATAAATAATTTTTTGATCTATTTGTCTAACAACGATGTTAACAACCTATGTGACGATGGGAGTATATGATATATGTCATAGAATGATTAATAGTGAAATATAAACCGTACATATCTATATAAATAGTTTTTTTATTTTTTTTATTTCATTGAATTTAATATAATATTTCGTCATTTCATTATGTTGGAAGACGAGTTTATATTGATGACAAATAAGAATATACGAGTACGTATGTGTGTGGGGGGGCTGTCAATGGATCGGAAATCTGGTCCGACCCGATCCAATCCGAAGGCTAATAGAGCGGATATGGATCATTAAGAAAAAAATCTGATCCGAAAAAAATCTAATCCGATAACGATCTGATCTGATAAATAACGGATATGGATTTAGGCTGATTTGATCCGTTAACGACCCGATCCGACTAATTTATTGTTGGGTAATGAATACAACACAGAGGGGGGTGAATGTGTTTTTGACAATTTTAATGGCTTTTTGAACATTTAAGAATGGTGAACAAAGTAATATGTATTGTAGAGAAAATATGCTTTAACAGAATAATTAAAACATGCACATAAACACACTTATCTTTCAAAACTCACTTAATTTTATATTAAAATCAAGCTAGTGTTTTTCTACAAATTTCTGGGTTCTTAGTAAGTTACAAACTCAGCTTCTCTTTTGAGAGTTACAAGATTTTACAGATCTATTTGTTACATTTAAGACAAAGCATCCGGTGTTTACTTAATAGAACAGTAAACACTGGTTTTTACACAGCATGCAACAACATGTACTAAACCCTACTTTTGGATAACCAAATCTTTCTATTTTTTGTCTTAGTGTATCTTTGCTAATCTTGCCTGACTGTGACTTTGCTTTGCCAGTTAATCTTGGCCTTTGATCTTGTACTCTTCAAGCTACTTTTGTAAAATCTTCAAACTAGTGATTGATTTGTTTATTGATTGATAATCTTGGATATTAAACTGATCTGCAATCTATACTTGAGCTTTACATTCTAGATCTCCAATTAGTCATATAGAGAACTCGACATCTTGATAAGTATAATGACTTATCGAGATCTCTATTTAATCTATAGTTGTTTGACTTATCGAAGTCTTTGAGTTCTCTGTAAGAGAATTTGGCTTGTCGAGATCTCTCATCTTCATGTCTTCATTTTGGCTTATCGATATCTCTATTTCTCTAGTGATAAATTGACATATCGATATCTCAGAGATCTCTAGTGATATTTTGACTTATCGATATCTCAAAGATCTCTAGTGATATTTTGACTTGTCGATATCTCAGAGTTCTTTAGTGAAGAAATGACTTGTCGATATCTCCAAACTTCATGTCTTCAATTTGGCTTGTCGATATCTCTGAGTTCTCTAGTAGCTTTTCTTGACTTCTCGATAAGTTATTCTGGAGTTCTCGAATGACTTCTCTATAACACTTAATCTGTGACTTGTAAACTTCTTGGCTTAGAATATTTTTCACAAAACAAATTTATTCAACTCCAAATTTTTTCACACTTTCTCTGAGGCATGATCTTCATGATCTTCTTCCAGAGCTTATTCTTAGACTTGAGACTGTTTACAGAAAAATACTCCAGTCTAGTCTATTTATATTTTTACAGACTCAAGTGATACAATACACAATGCAAACTTAGATTATAATATAACTTACTTAGGGTTATCAATTTGACTTAGTCTTGTTATAGTACAGGCATGTCTTGCACAACATTTATTATATATAAATTTATAATATATAGTATAATAAATTAAATTGAATTATATATAAAAATATATGATACATTTATCACATTTTTCGTTAACATTATTCCATTGTCTGTGTCAAGTTATGTTCAATTCTTGATTTGGGTCCGGTAAAGCACACTCAGAAACATTCTGGTTATTTTCATAGAGGGCTCGTATGAAGCGTTGTTAGGAATATATGTGCATTAGTTTGATGATATGTTTAGCAAAACACTTAAGTAGAAATTCAGTGTCTGTAGCCTCAACGGATAAGACCACTTTGGCTATCCGTTGATGGTGTAGCTTTACTTAGAAATAAGTCTAGTGTTGTAGCATATTTCAGTCTCTGTATTTAAGATGTAATTCTTAGAAGTTGAGAGAAACTATGAGTCATGTTGACTACTAGAAGATATGCAGATAGGAAGGCCAATTGTAAATATTTCATGCCTTGTAATTTTGTATAAATGAAGTGGTATCAACGGATGACTTAAAGACCTTCAACGGATGAGAAGCTAAGCTTCAACGGATGTCTCTAAAGCTTCAACGGATAACATCCTTCAACGGATGAGTGCATCAACGGATGAAAGCTTCAACGGATGTTCTGTTGATTAACCGTTGATAAGTGGTAGTTGTACCTACAAACAGAGGCACGTGGGTGAACAGAGATAACTGAAATGTGGCAGCCTAATTTCAGGAACATCAGAAAAAGCAGCCGTTCTACTCTAGTATAAAGAGACTTTAAGTCAACAAAGTACTGGAGTGAACTGGAGAAGAAACAAGTGGAGATCTTACTTTATTATTTTATATATCCTTGTCTTCACTTGTAAACTTGGTAATATATAAACCAAGTAGTAGCTAGTAATTAGATAAGAATTTTTCCAGAGCTGTTTAGAAAAATCTTGAGAGAAAAATTATCTAGTTTGTACTAGGATGCAGCTGTGATCAAATTCTTAGATCACAGAATTTCTGAAATACCATCTCTGGTGGAACAACAAATCCACCAGAAAAGTTTTTAAAGGTTTATTGTGTTCTTTACATTTGTGTTTGAATATATATCTGTCTGTATCAGCTTAAAGCAATTCACACACTTGTTCATCTTGAACACACAGTCTTTATAAACTGCTCAAAACTTGAAAAAAGTTTTGAGATTTATATTCAACCCCCCTTCTGTAAATCTCATTGTTAGTTCTCTAGAAATAACAATTGGTATCAGAGCAGGCTCTTGACAAACAAAGAGTTTAAAGATCTTGGAATCTAACAAAGATGAGTAAGAAGGATATTGGAGTAAAAATCCCAGTTCTTGACAGAGACAGTTATCACCACTGGAAGGTGAAAATGCACCTTCATCTACTCTCCCAAGATGAAGGTTATGTAAACTGTATTGAGAATGGTCCTCACATTCCCCACAAAGTAGCCACAGTTGCTACGACCACAATTGTTGTTGGTCAATCCATTCCAAAACCTAGAGCAGAATGGACAATGGAAGACACAGAAGAAGTCCACAAGGATAAGAAGGCTATGAACATTTTGTTTAATGGTCTTGACAAGGATATGTTTGACAATGTGATAAATTGCTCAACTGCCAAAGAGGTTTGGGACACAGTTCAGCTGCTGTGTGAAGGTACAGAACAAGTAAAAGAGAACAAGATGCAGCTTCTCATTCAACAGTATGAGTATTTTCATTTTGAAGAAAATGAATCTTTAAATGACACATTTAACAGATTCCAAAAGCTGTTGAATGGATTGAAGCTGTATGGTAGAGTGTACCAGGTGAAGGATTCAAATCTTAAATTCTTAAGATCCTTGCCAAAGGAATGGAAACCCATGACTGTCTCCTTAAGAAACTCTCAGGATTATAAGGACTTCACTCTTGAAAGATTATATGGAATCTTGAAGACTTATGAACTAGAGTTGGAACAGGATGAGGTATTGGAGAAGGGGAGAAAGAAAGGAAGTTCAGTTGCATTGGTAGCTGAAAATGAGAGGGAATGCAGACAAGAAACTGTGAGATCTACATCAAACTCCAAAGATGGTACAAGATATCAGGAATCAAGCAAAGGAAAAGAGCAAGTTGCTGAGAATGAAGACAACTCCAGTCAAGATGACTCTGATAGTGTTGATGAGCATCTTGCATTTCTGTCCAGGAGATTTGCAAAGATGAAGTTTAAGAAAAACACTAGAGCCACTAAACCTCATAAGAACATGGTGGACAAATCAAAGTTCAAGTGTTTCAATTGTGGTATAAGTGGACACTTTGCAAGTGAGTGCAGAAAGCCAACTTCTGAAAAGAAGAATTTGACCAAGTAGATTACAAGAAGAAATATTTTGATCTGCTCAAGCAAAAGGAAAGGGCTTTCATTACTCAAGAAAAAGATTGGGCAGCTGATGGAGAGGAAGAGAATGAAGATGTGGAGTATGTCAACTTAGCTCTCATGGCTGATTCTGAGGAAAATGAAGTTAGTTCATCAAGCAATCAGGTAACAACTCAGGTAATCACTACTGATGTAACACAACTTACTAAAGAAGAGTGCAATGATGCTTTTAATGACATGTCTACTGAATTGTATCATTTGCGTGTGTCTCTTAAATCTCTTGCTAAAGAAAATAGTAGGATTAAAGAGAACAATCTGTTTTTAAGTAATAGAAATGCTATGTTAGAAGATAAGTTGATTGACCTAGAGAAAACCAAGCTGCATTGTATATCTGTTGAGAATGAACTAGCTGAATCTATTAAGAAAGTAGAAATACTTTCTAATCAATTAAAGAGAGAGCAAGAGGTGATTAAAGCCTGGAAAACATCTAGGGATGTTAGTGCTCAAATTGCCAAGGTCCAAGGAATTGAATCATTCTGTGAAACTGCCTGGGATAAAAACAAAAAGAAACTGGAATTAATTGATGGGCTGTCAACGGATGTGGAATCAACGGATGATGAAGGTTATCCGTTGAAGGAAGAAAATGAGCATCCGTTGAAGGTTCCTCAATTAAAACAGGCAGATGTTTCTAATAGTGAAAATCTAAAGAAACTCAACAAAAAGTTTGGTTCAACTTCCAAGAACTTTGTTAAAGAAGAAGCAAGCACATCCAAAGATGTCAGTAAGGTGAATATAGGGCACATGACCTTAGAACAGTTAAATAATAGGCTCAAGATGGTTGAGGATAAAAAGGAAACTAAAAGAAAATCTAACAGAAATGGGAAGGTAGGTGTTAACAAACATAACAATTACACACCTGATAGGTATGCTCCTAGAAAAAGCTGTGTGCATTGTAGTAGTGTTAATCATCTATCTGCTAATTGCAAATCTATTAAGAAAACCCCCATAATTGTACCCTCTTCCATGCCTAACATGTCTGCATCATCTCTACATGCTATGCCTACTATGTCTCAACAGAATCCTTATGCACATTTTGCAAACATGCCATATTTTAACAATCCTTATCTTGCTGCATTTAGTATGCCTCAAATGCCATACAATATGCCTATGTAGAATAACATGTATGCATAATCCATGCCTTATCATATTCCAAATGTGCTAAATGATTCTGTGACTAACCCTACACCTCAACCAACTACATCTAAGACCAAGGTTGACTCAAAGTTACCTAAGTCTAAAGATGCAGGAGGAATGAAGTCTAGGAGAAAGGCTAACAAGAAGGGACCCAAGGAAACTTGGGTACCAAAATCAAATTGATTGATTTTATGGTGTGCAGGGAAATAGAAGAAATCTATGGTACTTGGACAGTGGCTGTTCAAGACACATGACAGGAGATTTCTCCCTGCTCACAGAGTTTAAGGAAAGAGCTGGCCCTAGCATAACTTTTGGAGATGACAGCAAAGGGTTTACTATGGGATATGGCTTGATTTCAACAAGGAATGTCATCATTGATGAAGTTGCATTAGTTGATGGTCTCAAACATAACTTACTGAGCATCAGTCAACTATGTGATAAAGGGAATACAGTTTCCTTCAATTCTGAAGCCTGTATTGTCACTAGTAAGAAAGACAACAAAGTGGTTCTAACTGGAGTTAGAAAAGGAAATGTGTACTTAGCTGACTTCAACTCTGCAAATGCAGAATCTATTACTTGTCTCTTCAGCAAAGCAAGTTCAGTTGAGAGTTGGCTATGGCACAAGAAGCTATCCCATTTGAATTTCAAGACAATGAATGATCTAGTCAAAAAGGACCTAGTAAGAGGAATTCCTCTTGTTGAATTCTCAAGGGATGGTTTGTGTGATGCTTGTCAGAAAGGCAAACAAAGGAAAGCATCATTCAAAAAGAAGCTTGAAACAACAATTGATGAACCATTACACCTGCTACATATGGATTTGTTTGGACCAGTCAATGTATTGTCAATTGCAAGAAAAAGATATTGCTTAGTGATTGTAGATGATTTCTCAAAGTTTTCATGGGTCTATTTTCTTGGATCAAAGAATGAAGCAAGTGAAATCATTATCAATCACATCAGG
Source organism: Apium graveolens (assembly GCF_009905375.1). Lineage (NCBI taxonomy): Eukaryota > Viridiplantae > Streptophyta > Magnoliopsida > Apiales > Apiaceae > Apium > Apium graveolens. Next base: position 14,896,389 of record NC_133654.1, on the reverse strand, counting down.
CAAGTCAATAATCATCCTGACCTGAAGGTTAGGAATATCAGGAGTGACAATGGAACTGAGTTCAAGAATTTATCAATGAGGCTGTTCTGTGAAGAAAATGGAATCATGCATGAGTTCTCAGCTCCAAGAACACCTCAGCAAAATGGGGTAGTTGAAAGAAAGAACAGATCTTTAATTGAGGCTGCCAGAACAATGCTTGAAGAATCAAAGTTACCAACATATTTCTGGGCTGAAGCTGTTAATTGTGCCTGTTTCACTCAAAATATCTCTTTGATCAATCAAGCTAAAGGCATGACTCCTTATCAGTTGTTCAAGAGAAGAAAACCAACTCTAAACTTTCTTCATGTCTTTGGATGTAAATGCTTTATACTAAGGAATCAATCTGACCATAAAGGGAAGTTTGATGCAAAGGCTGATGAAGGGATATTTGTTGGTTATTCAGCTGGAAAATCTTATAGGGTCTACAATCTAAGAACCAACATTGTTATGGAATCTGTGCATGTTGTGTTTGATGATAAAAAGATTGATGGACTAACAGATGAGGGACAATATGAGAGACTCAAATTTGATAACATTGAGATATATTGTGATGATAGTGAAGAGGAGACTGATGGAGATAACACTTCAAAAGGGATTCAAAACATGCCCTTGGATAATGCACAAAATACTGCATCCGTTGAAAGTCAGAATTCTGCATCCGTTGATAGAGGCAATGCAGTATCCGTTGAAAGACATGGTGTATCATCCGTTGAAGTACTAAATGAAGCATCCGTTGATCATAGTTTATCAACGGATAATCGATTTATATCATCAGTTGATAGAACTCCAAGTTCCCTGCAAAGGACCAACAACTCAGGGGGAGTTTCAACTAGTCAACACTATGTCTCACATCATGACAATACTGAGGCCACCTCATCTAGAGCACATCTTCCACTTCAAAGGAAATGGACCAAGAATCATCCCTTTGAACTGATCATTGGTGATGCATCATCTAAAGTGCAAACAAGAAGAGCTACTCAAGATGAATGTCTGTATAGTAGTTTTCTATCTCAGGAGGAACCTAAGAAAGTGGAAGAAGCCTTATTGGATCCAGATTGGATATTAGCTATGCAGGAAGAGCTAAACCAATTTGAGAGAAACCAAGTTTGGAAGCTGGTACCCAAACCAAAGAACAAGAGTCCTATTGACACAAAATGGGTATTCAGAAACAAGATGGATGAAAATGGCATTATCATAAGGAATAAAGCCAGATTGGTTGCTAAAGGCTATTCTCAGCAAGAGGGAAGAGATTTTGATGAGACATATGCTCCTGTTGCAAGACTTGAAGCCATCAGAATTTTTCTAGCCTATGCAGCTCATGCCAATTTCAAAGTCTATCAAATGGATGTCAAGAGTGCATTTCTAAATGGGAAATTAGAGGAAGAAGTCTATGTAAGTCAACCTCCAGGATTTGAAGATCCAAATTTTCCAGACTATGTATATTATCTGTTAAAAGCACTCTATGGACTGAAGCAAGCACCTAGAGCCTGGTATGAAACCTTATCAAAATTTCTTTTGGAGAATCACTTCACTAGAGGTACTGTTGATAAAACTCTCTTCTTTAGGAATGTTAATGGCTCTAGTATACTTGTTCAAATTTATGTAGACGACATAATATTTGGTTCTAAAGATGATAAACTTTGTAAAAAGTTTGCTAAGCTAATGCAAAGTAATTATGAAATGAGCCTTATGGGAGAACTAACCTATTTTCTTGGTTTACAAATTAAACAAGTTAGTAATGGAATTTTCATTAGTCAAACTAAATATATTCATGATCTTTTAAAGAAGTTTGACTTAATGGAATGTTCATCTGCAAAAACTCCCATGGCCACTGCCACCAAACTTGAATTAAATAAGACTGAAAGGTCTGTGGACATTACAAGTTATAGAGGCATGGTTGGTTCACTTTTATATTTAACTGCTAGCAGACCAGATATAATGTTTGCTACATGTCTGTGTCCTAGATTTCAAGCTGATCCTAGGGAGTCTCACTTAATAGCTATCAAAAGGATTTTCAGATATCTCAAGGGTACACCAAATTTAGGTATTTGGTATCCTAGAGAATCTGGCTTTGATCTAATTGGTTATTCAGATGCAGACTATGCAGGTTGCAAAATAGACAGGAAAAGTACAACAGGCTCCTGCCAATTCCTGGGAAACAAGCTTGTATCATGGTTTAGCAAAAAGCAAAATTCAGTCTCTACTTCTACAGCTGAGGCTGAATACATTGCTGCTGGAAGTTGCTGCTCTCAAGTGTTATGGATGAGAAATCAACTCCTTGACTATGGACTTCATGTTGATAGAATTCCTATCTTTTGTGACAACACAAGTGCCATAGCCATAACAGAGAATCCTGTACAGCACTCAAGAACCAAGCACATTGATATCAAGTACCACTTCATTAGGGAGCATGTCATGAATGGTACAGTGGAACTACATTTTGTTCCAAGTGAACAACAAATTGCAGACATATTTACCAAGCCACTTGATGAATCAACATTCACAAGATTAGTAAGTGAGCTAGGTATGCTTAATTACTCTTAAAATTCATGTCCTTATTGCAATTTGAATTGAAGCCTGAAATATATTAGTTGCTAGAACAAATTTGACTTTTAACAAAGTTTATACCATCAACGGATGTTTCCTATCCGTTGAAAGTCAAAATTGCTCTATCAACGGATATTCATTATCCGTTGAAAGACAAATACATTTCTGGAATTTTTATCCGTCAACGGATAAAACTGAAGTACCTTTCAACGGATGACAATTTGCCTTATCCGTTGAAATGTCACATCAGTCGATTCAGGTGTTTCACAGCCGTTGATTCTATTTTCTTAACCGTTGATACTCATACATACATCTGTATGTATTGGTTTTAAAGGTAGTTATTAGAATACTTACAGTTTATTCTTAAACGGCTGAAATTCACTAACATATACTTATCTTTTACTAATTTTTTTTGAAAGCATATAAGCCCTTCTGATTTTTCATTTTTACTTTACGCTTTCTTAAAATTTCAAGCATTTACCATTTTCTCTCTGCAAAACATTCAAGTTATTCTCTGCAATTTCTACTCACAACAATGGCACCAGTCGTGAAAATTATGTCTCAATCTGGGTTCATCTATGAGAAGAACAATTTCATAGCTTTGGTAGAAAAGAATGAAGCCCATTCAGACTATCACAAAATGATGGACTTCATCAAAAACTGTAAACTTAGCTATGCAATGCTGGAAGCCCCAACGATTTACTGTGAAGTAGTTGAGGAGATTTGGACAACTGCTGAGTTCAACTCCATAGATATGACTATCTCCTTCACTCTCAAAGGTAAAAATCACTGTATTAACTGTGATGATTTACAAGCATGTTTTAAATTACCTGAGAACAATGTCATGACACCACACACTGATAATGATGTATCCAGCATGTTAGATTCCATAGGTTATTCTCTTAACTCTGCTAGTTTAGGGAGTATTAGAAGAAAAGGCCTTAGGAAAGAATGGAGTTTTCTTGGGGATGCCTTTATAAAGGTTTTCTCTGGGAAAATTAGTAATTTTGATGCCATAACTTCATCTCTTGTTAATATGCTCTATATGCTTGTTTCTGATAGGTATTTTAACCTTAGCAACTATGTGATGCTAGAATTGGGTACTAGATTAGGTAACAAAACTAATAGACCTAATAACATCTATTATGCTAGATTCTTTATGTTATTGGCTAACCATGTTGCTGAAGGTTTGGTCATAATCAATGAGAATAATAAACTCAAGTGCTGGGCACAAGAGAAAAGAGTTCTTGCAGATTTATTGAGAATGGATCTCAACAGCAGTGTGCCATTGGTATATTTACCAATCATAAATGCACCTCAGGTAGGTGAGGTGATTGCTTCTACAACTCCTACTTCTTCCAACCCCTCTATTTCTTTATCTTCTAGTGTGGCCATGAAATCTGTGACAATGCCCCAACAGATTTCTACCAAGGTCACCAAAACTAAACTTTCAAAATCAAAGACAAAGAAAACCACCTCTGTTGTTTCTCAAAAGACAACAGTTGTAACACCAACCATTAACCCTGAGGAGAGTGAACAGGGTGTGAGTGGTGAGGGGAGGGGTGAACATCAAAGAAACCCCCAGGATAAGGAAGGAGAGTTAAGTGCTTCCCAAGCTAGCCAAGCCACAGTTTCTCAAAAAGCTGTGGTGGTTGAAAAGGTATCTAGCACATCCCTAGTTGCATCCTCCCAAAAGGATGTTACTATTGAAAATAGTTCCCAACCAGGAACACAGAACAAACGAGGGAGGGACACTGAAGCCAAACACTCACCAACAAAAGCTTTTATTAGAAGAAAGAAGGCTAGAACCCAATCTTCTACACAGGGTGCACACACTGCACAGATACATCCATCTGTATCTATGCCTTCTCAAACTCAGTTTGATGTGGCTCCAATAAATGTGGAGTCACAGCCCCATTCTCTCACAATAATCACACATCAATCACCAAAGACTTCATCACCATCTCTGGATGTGGATATGTTATTTCCATCAATTCCTGATTCTCCCTCTTTACAACTCACGGAGGAGCCCCACTCAAATACAGGTGATCATCATCTCTTAGATGATTTGTTGGATCACCCGCAAATTCTTTCAGATATAATTGAAGGATCTGTGTCACCACATCTCAAATCAATCTACACAGATTCAACAGTTATATCACTTTCAATTTCAACTTCTTTTCCTTCTTCAACGGATATCACTCATCCGTTGACAAGTGGTTGCTCTTCAACGGATAAGCTTAACAGCAGTTATCCGTTGATAACATCAGTTTCACCTTTAACGGATATTCCACATCCGTTGATAGTCTCTCCACACATAACTGAATCAATTCCAAGTGTAGAAGACATGAATACTGTGCAATCACTCTTAGGATTGAGGGAAGGGAGTGAAAATTTGAGTGAGAGGCCGGGTTGCTCCCAGGCAAAAGGAGAGATTGAGAGCTCAAAAATGCATGCTATTTCTTCCAGCATGGCAAAAGTAAGTGAGAGGAGTACCACCTTAGTAGGTGAAGGTGAGGGAGTGAGTTGTGTGAGCCAGGGGGAGCCCCTGATGCAAGAAAATAGAGAAAAAGAGAGAAAGGCAGGTACAGTAGATATAAGGGTGGAACCAGCCATTGCTAGTGAGTCAATGATTGTGCATGATGCTGAAAAGGAAAGACAATTTCAGCAACATTACAAAGCTGTAATTGATAACATTTCCTTGGATGCTGACACTTTTACTCATCCTGTGTCAGCCTATCAAATGTTGGCTGCTCAGGGCAATGAGAAGGCAGAAAAGACACTACATCTAGTACACACAACAGAATCTCTTCAAAGGGATAAAGCTGCTATTAACAAGATGCCTTCTACAGCTGGTGAGCCATCTGAGGAATTTGGAGTAAATTCTGATGATGATGACTCTGTTTCTTTTGATGGAAGCATGAACTTAGGGGGAGGTGAAGGCCCTAGTTCAATTCCAAATCTACCTGAATGGGCTTTGACAAAAGAGTATAGATCAGGGGAATTCAATGTCTCCTTAGTCAAAAAAATCAACACTATTCAACAGGCCATTCAGAACACTTCACATGCAAGTATCAAGGCTATCCTTCAAGCTCACCTGGACTCACTGCATCTCATGAAGTTGCAGCAAGTAAAGCAGAATCTGAGTATGGATGATCTCAGGAAGGATATTGCTGACTTGAAATCCTACAGTTCTGAAAAATTGGATTCAGTCATGCCCTATGGTACATTGCAGGACTTGGTTTTGAGATTGAAAAAGGAATCAGTTACTGAGAAAAGGCTGGCCAAGTTGGAAGACAGAGTTCAAGTTATTGAAGATTCTGTGGCCACCATTCTTCACAACCAACAATCTCAAACCAGTCTCCTAATGCAGCTGGCAAAAGCACAAGGCTTGACCCCTCTCCTTGATGATAACAAAAAAGGGGAGAGTAAAAGGGAAGGGGAAGGAGAGCCATCTACAAAAATCAAAATATCTAAAGTGCTAGTTCCTGCCATCACTACTTCTCCAATCATTCAAATCAAAGGAAAGCCTGATGGAATTGATTTGATTCAGCTAGCAGCAGCTGAAATTCAAGTGAAAGAGCAAAGGAGGAGAATTGATGAAAGGTTGCAACTGTTGTTTGGCTCTACACAAGATAAATCAACATCTGTGAAATATAGCACAAAGATTGAACCAATCAACATGGAGCTCAAGCCAGTAGGGAGACATAAGGATGGAGAAGCTTCTTCCAAAGAACTACAAGCTATAATTCTCAAGCCCAATAAAAGATCTAATAAGGACTCTACAAAGAATCCTTTAAAAGAAGTGGACTTTCCTCCTCCAAAAGCTGATGAGAACAAGCTTTTAGGTAGGAGTATTGCTTATCTCAAAGAGACCATGGATGAGGCTGTAAGGAGAAATAGGGCTATTATCTCTAGAGAGGGAAAGAGCATATGTGTGATGCAAGGACATCCCAAATTCTCAATAGCCAAGAAGGAAGAAGTCAAGCAACTAAAGGCTGACAAAAGAGCACAAGCAAAGCTTGAACAACAGCTAAAGTCAAGTCAAGTTGAAGAAGAGAAAGGAATTGAAGTCAGGGGTGAAGACAAGATTGCAAACCTAGATGAGGTTTTTGGGAGTATATTTGGTGAGAGTATGGAAGAAAGAGAGGAATGGCAGAAGGGAAACAGAAGAAAGGCCAAGGCACATAGAAGGAGTGAAGATAATACTGAAGTAACCAAATCTATATCTAAACCACTACCTTCCATACCTGAACCTCTTGTTGCTAATCCCACTATAAACATCCATGGTGAACCAATCATTCCAAAAGAGGAACCTATTGATTGGGACACCATCAAATTGCCTACCTTTCTAACCACTCTTCCACTACCAAAGAAACAGAAAAGAAAACCCAAATCTACACCTCCCATAACCTCTAAGAAATTCACTCAAAAACAAAAGCCTAAGCCTAAGCCATCCATTTCTAAAGATGATTATGTTCACATCTGTGACATAAAAGAAATTTCAGACATTGAACTCTATCTGGATGAGCTGGAGGATGTAAGAGGAATAGCTGCTTACAGACAGCTACCAGAGAGATTAGTGTTCAGATACAAAGGAGCTGGGGAAAGAACATGGCCTCTCCACAGGATTCTGAATGAAGGCTACTCTACCTTGATTAGAGTCTTTTCAGCTATACAAAAGGATTCTGGCTTTACCAGAACTGCCAAGACTGAAATTCTCAACAAGATTGCCAATATAAGGAAAACTTGGAGGGAGCCCAATGCTTTACCCAGGAATTTACTCATTCAAGAAAGGGGAATTACAATTCACAAATCACCTCATTGGTTGATGGAATTTAGAGATGATAAAGGAGTCAGAAGATTTTTCAGACTTGAAGACCAACTCAAGATTGCCAGCAATGAAACTCTCAAGGAAATGCAATCTAAGTTGGATATCAGTGTTGAAGATGAAGCTGAATTCTTCAGACAACTCCAACTCCAAATTGAGGAAAATGACAAAGGGCTAGGAAAGAAAACCAGGGAACAAAGAAGAAAAAGATGATTTGCTCAGGCTAAAGGAGTATCCTTGGAAATACTGTAAATCTTCAATTTCCTCCTAGTACATACATTTTTGCAGCATTTTCAAATTTCTACTTAGTTTCAATTCATATATCTGTTAAGTGTTTTGTTATCATCAAGTTAACCCTGAATTTATGCCTACAATTCTTATAGACATAAATAGGGGGAGATTGTTAGGAATATATGTGCATTAGTTTGATGATATGTTTAGCAAAACACTTAAGTAGAAATTCAGTGTCTGTAGCCTCAACGGATAAGACCACTTTGGCTATCCGTTGATGGTGTAGCTTTACTTAGAAATAAGTCTAGTGTTGTAGCATATTTCAGTCTCTGTATTTAAGATGTAATTCTTAGAAGTTGAGAGAAACTATGAGTCATGTTGACTACTAGAAGATATGCAGATAGGAAGGCCAATTGTACATATTTCATGCCTTGTAATTTTGTATAAATGAAGTGGTATCAACGGATGACTTAAAGACCTTCAACGGATGAGAAGCTAAGCTTCAACGGATGTCTCTAAAGCTTCAACGGATAACATCCTTCAACGGATGAGTGCATCAACGGATGAAAGCTTCAACGGATGTTCTGTTGATTAACCGTTGATAAGTGGTAGTTGTACCTACAAACAGAGGCACGTGGGTGAACAGAGATAACTGAAATGTGGCAGCCTAATTTCAGGAACATCAGAAAAAGCAGCCGTTCTACTCTAGTATAAAGAGACTTTAAGTCAACAAAGTACTGGAGTGAACTGGAGAAGAAACAAGTGGAGATCTTACTTTATTATTTTATATATCCTTGTCTTCACTTGTAAACTTGGTAATATATAAACCAAGTAGTAGCTAGTAATTAGATAAGAATTTTTCCAGAGCTGTTTAGAAAAATCTTGAGAGAAAAATTATCTAGTTTGTACTAGGATGCAGCTGTGATCAAATTCTTAGATCACAGAATTTCTGAAATACCATCTCTGGTGGAACAACAAATCCACCAGAAAAGTTTTTAAAGGTTTATTGTGTTCTTTACATTTGTGTTTGAATATATATCTGTCTGTATCAGCTTAAAGCAATTCACACACTTGTTCATCTTGAACACACAGTCTTTATAAACTGCTCAAAACTTGAAAAAGTTTTGAGATTTACATTCAACCCCCCTTCTGTAAATCTCATTGTTAGTTCTCTAGAAATAACAAGCGTTTTAGTAAATAATAAGGTTCTTGTAATTTTCAAAGTATTGAGATGCTGATCTTGAGATATGTTCACAATCTATGTCATTTGGTGTTCAAACAAGTATAAGGTAACAGCCAGGTTTAATCCACATCCAAATTCACTCCATCTAGATTGAAAGAAATGTAATAATATGGTGATGATATAGAAACCAATGCAACATACATACATACATATTTAGTTCAGAGCTTATATGAACATTATGCATTATCACGGATAAAAAAATTGAGTGTATTGTAAGAAATTATGTTTGCATTTTATTTTTTAATATATAAACGGATCGGAGCTTCGATTCGTTATCTGCGATCCTAACGGATCCGGATATTGATCGGGCTATTAAAAAATCAATTAAAAGCTTATCTGAATCCGGTAAAATTTAATGGATCAGGATATGAATCACGGCCGATCCGATCCAGATCCGATCCATTGACAACCCTATGTGTGTGTATGTCCCTTTATTAATTTATATATGTATGTATATATTTTATATGTATGTATATATGTATGTATGTATGTATGTACATATGTATATATGTATGTATGTACATATGTATATATGTATGTATGTACATATGTATGTATGTATGTATGCACATATTAATTATATAACAATTCATAATTTTTAATAAATGGATGATGAGATTAATTATATATTATATAGGTATTAATATATACAATTGTCATATGAATTAATTTGCTCAACAAACCCCCGAAGATATTAACAACATATGGGACGGTGGGATTATATGATATATATCACATAATTATTAATAGTGAAGTATAAATCTTACATATTTGTATAAATAATTTATTTTATTTTTTTATTTCATATAATTTAATATAATATTTGGTCATTTCATTGTGTTGGAGGACGATGTTAAATTGATGACAAATAAGAATATTTGAGTATGTATTTATGTATGTATGTGTTTATGTGTGTATATGTGTGTATGTGTATATGCATGCATGCTTGCATGTATGTTGTTGTGCATATGTTGTGTACTTGATGATGACATAAATAAAACACTTAAGTAGATCTTACTTAGTGAAATAATGTAGCACTCGACGGATAAGAATTATAGTCCCGGCGGATAACTCATTACAGTCCCGGCGGATGATGACTTATTATCCATCGAATGAGTAGCTTATGTAATAATAAGTCTGTAGCACATTTCTGCATACACCTTTGTATAGATTCTGTAGTAGCATATAAGTCATGTTGACTTTAACTAGATATGCAGAATAGGCTGATTAATTATAAATAGATGATGTCTTATAACTCTGCATAAGTGAAATGAAGTCAAGTGCCTGATTGCTACCCGACGGATAATCTACAAAGCACCCGACGGATGATCAACAATCCGACGGATGATCATTAACTCGACGGATGATCATGAACCTAATGGATAAAGAATTCAAACATCAGTTGACAGTGACAATTGGTCACATGCGTCGGGATGTATGCAAAAAGTAATGAGGAAGCCTATTAACTGGGTAATAGAGAACAAAGTAGCAAAGGATAAAAACTGATAGTTTTTATAATGATTCTATCTTTTGACTTTGTAATTTTGGTAATATATAAACCAAGAAGTAGCAAATAGAAACCAAGATCTGAGAAACACATAGAGAAACATTTGTAAGCAGAATTCTTAGCATTTCTCTGTATTCTCAGTAGTTCAACATTTATAAGCAGTTGTGTTCATTACACAGAGTTCTCTCGATATAATATATATCTCTGGTGGAATTGTTTAAATCCACCAGAAAGTTTTTAAAGACCCTTATTTTTAATTACTTGTGTCTTGATTCACGTAAGTTTTTATTCCGCATTGTGCTAATCAATACACTTATATTTATATTCGAGTTTGAACATTTTTATTTTAAGAAAAAGGTTCAAGAATTCCATTCAACCCCCCTTCTGTAATTCTTGCTATATTGTTAAGGTACTAACAATTGGTATCACAGCAAGCTCTTAACTTACAAAGAGTTTAAAGATCAAAATAATACAGCAAGATGAACAAGAAAGATGTTGGAGTCAAGATTCCTTTTCTGGATAAAGATAATTACCATCATTGGAAGGTAAAGATGCATCTTCATATGCTTTCTCAAGATGAGGCATATGTGGACTGCATAGAAAGAGGCCCTCATGTTCCAATGAGAGCTGCAACAGGAAACGAGCCATCAGTCCCCAAGCCAAGGCATGAATGATCTGATCCTGACATTGACCAAGTCAGGAAGGATAAAAAGGTCATGAATATTCTGTTTAATGGAGTTCATGCAGAAATGTTTGACAACATTATCAACTGTAAAACTGCCAAGGAGGTTTGGGATACTATACAGATAATCTGTGATGGTACTGAGCAAGTTAGAGAAAATAAGATGCAGCTCTTGATTCAGCAATATGAGCATTTTCACAATGAGGAAAGTGAGTCTCTCACTGACATTTTTAGTAGGTTTCAAAAACTACTAAATGCTCTTAAGTTGCATGAAAGAGTCTATCAGACTAAAGACTCTAATCTGAAATTCCTTAGATCTCTTCCAAAGGAATGTAAACCAATGACAGACTCATTAAGAAACTCACAAGATTATAAGGAGTTACTTTGGAGAGACTATATGGCATCCTGAAAACCTATGAGCTTGAAATAGAGTAGGATGAAAGGATGGAGAGAGGAAAGAAGAAAGGAGGATCCATTGCACTAGTTCTTGAGTTGGAAAAGGAGAAGGAAGTGAAGATGAAAGTTGTTGAATCAACTTCAAAGGTCTGTGAGAGCAAGGGCAAGGGGCTTGCAGTAAAAAGTGAAGATTCATTGAGCCAAGATGACATGGAGGACATTGATGAGCACCTAGCATTTCTTTCCAGAAGATTTGCCAAGCTCAAGTTCAAGAAGAACTTTGGAGCAGCCAAGCCAAATAGAAACATGGTGGATAAGTCAAAATTCAAATATTTCAAATGTGGCTTGGCAGGGCATTTTGCCAATGAGTGTAGAAAGTCAGATTCCAGTAAGAAAAAGTTTGAGTCTGTGGATTATAAGCAAAAATACTTTGATCTACTCAAACAAAAGGAAAGGGCTTTTATTACACAAGAAAATGACTGGGCAGCAGATGGTCTGGATGAAGATGTCAGCTATGTCAATCTAGCCCTAATGGCCAAGTCTGATGAGACAGAGACAAGTTCCTCAAGCAATCAGGTAATTACTACAAACCTTGCACATTTATCTAAAGCTGGGTGTAATGATGCCATAAATGACATGTCTACAGAATTATATCATTTGCGTGTTATACTTAAGTCTCTTACTAAATAAAATGCTAAAATTAAAGAAAACAATTTGTTTTTAAGTGAGAGGAATAATGTGCTTGAGTCACAGTTTATTGATTTTGAGAAATTAAGAATTGAGTGTAAGATTGCCAAGGAGGAATTAACTGAGTCCTTGAAAAAGGAAGAGATTTTAAAGAAGCAGCTCGAGCGTGAACAAGAGGTAATTAAAGCATGGAAAACATCCAGGGATGTCCATGCTCAAATCACCAAAGTTCAAGGAATTGAGTCTTTCTGTGATGAAGCCTGGAAAAAGAACAAAGAGAAACTAGAAACTAATTTGGTAGATGAACTGCTAACAGATGTAGACTCGACGGATGATGAGGACTATCCGTCGGATAACAAAAAGTGTTATCCGTCGAATGATGAAAATCCTCATCCGTCGGCTGTGAGCAAGCCCATTAGCAAAGCCAAACTAGTTAAGCTGAATGAGAAGTATGGGTCTGTTTCCAAGAACTTTGTTTCAGGAGAGTCAAGTCAAGTTAAGAAAGGGAAAAAGGCTAATGTTGGTCACATGACTATCAAACAGTTAAGTGACAGACTTGAGAAAATTGAGGTAAAAACAGAGACTAAAAGGAAAAACAATAGTAATGGTAAAGTAGGGATTAACAAACACAATAACTGCACACCTGATAAATATGCTCCTAGAAAAATCTGTGTCAAGTGTGGTAGTGTAAATCATTTATCTGTTAATTATAAATCTGCCATGCCTACTCCCATGTCTGTTCAGTCTCAATTTCCTAACATGAATGCCATGCTTCCCATGCCTTTTAATGTTGTGCCTACACAGAACATGAATGCACAGTTTGCTAATATGCCATTTGCACCTAATCCTTATTATGCTGTATATAGTATGCCACAAATGCCATTTAACATGCCTTACTGAAATAACATGTTTACACCAAGCATGTCATTTCCTGTTAGTCATAATATGCATGATAATTCTGTTGCAATGAATGGTTTCAAAGGTCCAACCCAAATGACTAATGATGAATCTGAAATTCCTAAGTCAAATGAGATAAGACCTAAGAAACAGAAAAAAAAAAGCTAACAAGGCAGGACCCAAGGAAACTTGGGTACCAAAATCAACTTGATTTGATTTTTGGAGATGACAGCAAGGGTTATACTGTGGGATATGGCTTGATTTCAAAGGACAATGTCATCATTGAGAAGGTTGCCTTAGTGGATGGTCTCAAACACAATATGTTGAGTATCAGCCAGCTTTGTGAAAAAGGCAATTCAGTAACCTTCAACTCAGAAGCCTGTGTTGTGACTAATAAAAGAAGCAACAAAGTGGTTCTCACTGGTGTGAGAAGAGGAAATGTGTATCTAGCTGATTTCAACTCACCTAATGAAGAATCTGTAACTTGTCTTCTCAGTAAAGCAAGTCAAGATGAAAGTTGGCTATGGCACAAGAAGCTATCCCATTTAAACTTCAAGACCATGAATAAGCTGGTAAAGAAAGAACTGGTAAGAGGCATTCCTCTAGTGGAATTTTCAAAGGATGGATTGTGTGATGCCTGCCAAAAAGGGAAGCAGATTAAAGCATCATTTAGGAAGAAACTTGATTCAACAATTGAAGAGCCTTTGCAACTGCTTCACATGGATTTGTTTGGACCAGTCAATGTATTGTCCATCTCAAGGAAAAGATTTTGCATAATAATTGTAGATGATTTCTCAAAGTTCTCTTGGACATATTTCCTAAAGTCTAAATATGAGGCTAGTGAAATCATCATCAATCACACAAGGCAAGTCAACAATCATCCTGATTTCAAAGTTAGAAGAATCAGGAGTGACAATGGAACTGAGTTCAAGAATTCTGTCATGAGAGCATTTTTTGAGGAAAATGGGATTCTGCATGAGTTCTCAGCAGCAAGGACTCCACAACAGAATGGAGTAGTGGAAAGGAAGAACAGATCACTTATTGAAGCTGCAAGGACAATGCTTGAAGAATCTAAACTGCAAACATATTTTTGGGATGTAGCTGTAAATACTGCTTGCTACACTCAGAATATTTCTCTGGTTAATCAAGCAAGATGCATGACTCACTATCAATTGTTCAAGAACAAGAAACCAACTCTAAACTTTCTTCATGTCTTTGGTTGCAAATTCTATATTCTGAGAAATCAAACTGATCAAAATGGGAAGTTTGATGTTAAAGCAGATGAAGGAATTTTTGTTGGATATGCTATTGGTAAAGCATATAGAGTCTACAATCTAAGAACCAACTCAAGGGTTTTTAGCACATAAACGCAGGGAAAACGTAAATTTAATCTTAAAAAAAAACGAAACCCTCTGCAGGATCCATGCGAAAAATAATATTTAATTTGTAGTTCAGTGTGTTTACCTTAAGAAGCTTTACGTTAATGGAAAGATGGAGGTCTTTAATAGCGATCCAAGAACGATGAACGGAGATCCTTAACAGCTGCTCCTCAAGTGTGAAGCACTCCACCGGTATCCACCAAGAAAACGATGTAATGAAGGAGGAGGAGATGGAGAGAATTAGGATTTTGTAAATCTTTTTGGTTGAGGCAAAAATAGGGTCTATAATAGTATATTTATAGGCAAAATTTTCATCTAAAAATTTTCCCATAAAATATTATTATTATTAACCCTTTATTATTCTCACTAATAATTAAAACACCTTTTAATTATTAATCCTTTTTCTAAACTCTTTAGAAATAATTCTCTCACTTGATTTAATTTCCAAAAATTAAATTCTTAATTAATAATATTAAGAACCTTTTCTTAATTAATTTATAATCAATTAAATCTCATTTAATCAATTATTGAATTTGCCAATTAATTATTTATTTCATAAATAAATAATTATCAGCCATTATTAATTAATTCCTCCACCATTAAATCATTCTCTTTTATGGTGTGAACCTATAGGTTCAATATTAAGCCGGTAGTAGAAATAAATAATAATAAAACTATTTTATCATTATTTATATAAATTCTCTAATTCATTAAATATGATTAATTAATTAATCATATTTATTCTACATCGTGAGGGATACTTCTCACCATATCGCGATTATCCGGATAATACGAATTCACTGTTTAGAATACCAATAACCTATTCTGTGAGTAGTTATCGTACAATTAATTCCTTCTACCCTGCAATGTCATGATTAAATACAAGGTATGGAACTTGTGTCAAGCCTATCTTATTTAATCACTTGCTTTTCCATTCACTATGTTTAGTTCTATTTAATGTAAATTAGAAACTCCTTTCTAATTTCATTCACTCTGGCCAAAGATTCCTGAACTAACATAAGTGGATCAGCATTGAACATTCTCTTCCTACACTGGAAGGGGTAGATCCTTTATTGATCACACACTATCTTCGTGTACAAATTCCTATACCAAGTAGAGCCCTTATAATTGTCCCTTGAGACTAAGAACTAAACCAAAACATAGTTCAGTGTACACAAGATGACTATGATGATCTCAAGTCTAAGGATACTTGTACAACTATCACTATGTGAACAACTGCTGACACGTGAGTGAACTCCATCAGTTGTTCAGATGTGTGAGTCATGTTCAGTGAACTTATTCTATAATAAGCACCTGCATACTAGTTATAGTGTCACCACACAAATATCTATGAGAACAGACATCCTTCATAATAAAGCGAGCATAGTATATACCGATCTTTGCAGATTATTAATTACCAGTTAGTAATCCTACGACCAGGAACTATTTAAGTTTAGAGTTATCATCTTTTAGGTCTCATTATAATGATCTCATCACAATCCATAAAAAGCTTTACTATAAACTGTGGTATATCTTATTTAAACATTTAAATAGATAGAGCCCGCAATAAAAACAAAACAAGCCTTTTATTAATATCAATGAAATCAAAACAGAATATATAAAAGTTATTCATAAATCCTCATACATGATTGGACTTAGGACATATCTCTTTCAATCTCCCACTTGTACTAAAGCCAATCACTCTGGTATCTAATACCCATCTTGTCTTTATGACGATCAAAGTGACTCTGAGAAAGTGGCTTTGTGAGTGGGTCTGCTACGTTGTTATGTGTGTCAACTCTCTCGAAGTTGACATCTCTTCTTTCAACAATCTGAATTGCACCACCATTCAGAGTAAACATGTACCCTGACATGGATTTGCTATCACTTTCTGATTGAAAACTAGAGTCAGTATAACCCTCTATTTTCAACTCAGATTCACCACCAAAAACAAGAAAAATGTCCTGAGTCCTTCGCAAGTACTTAAGGATGTTTTTCACTGCTTTCCAGTGGTCTTCACCTGGATTGGACTGATATCTGCTCGTCACACTAATTGAATAAGCAATATCAGGCCTTGTACACAACATCGCGTACATGATAGATCCTATTGCTGAAGCATAAGGAATCTTACTCATACGCTCTCTTTCCTCAGGTGTCTTAGGAGACATTTTTTCGGAAAGGGACACTCCATGGCTCATCGATATGAGACCTCTTTTGGAGTTTTCCATGCTAAACCTTTTAAGCACTTTCTGGATGTATGTACCCTGGGTAAGACCTATCATTCTTCTAGATCTATCTCTATAGATCTTCATACCGAGAATGTAGGATGCTTCTCCCAAGTCCTTCATGGTGAAGTTCTTTGATAGCCATACTTTGACTGATTGTAGCATCGGTATATCATTTTTTATAAGAAGTATGCCATCCACATACAATACAAGAAATGTTACCGCACTCCCACTAACCTTCTTGTAGACACATGGTTCATCTATGTTTTTGATAAAACCAAACTCTTTGATTGTCTCATCAAAACGGATGTTCCATCTACGAGAAGCTTGCATTAAACCATATATGGTTCGCAGCAGCTTGCACACTAGGTGTTCATTTCCCTTGGAAAGAAAACCCTCTGGCTGTGTCATATACACTTCCTCCTCAAGTTCCCCATTGAGGAAGGCCATTTTCACATCCATTTGCCAGATCTCATAGTCGTAGTAAGCAGCAATCGCAAGCAAAATCCAAATTGATTTTAACAGGGCTACAGACGAAAAAGTTTCATCAAAGTCAATCCCTTGCCTTTGTTTGAATCCTTTTGCCACGAGCCTGGCCTTATAGGTCTCCACCTGGCCATCTGCTCCAATCTTTCTTTTGTATACCCACTTGCACCCAATAGGCTTAACACCTTCAGGCGCCTCAACCAGAGTCCATACTTGGTTGGTATACATAGATTCCATTTCGGATTTCATGGCACTATGCCATTTCTCTGAGTCAACACTACTCATAGCCTCATTATAGGTCACAGGGTTGTCATCATCAATGATTGACAACTCATTGTCATTCTCAATGACAAGGCCATAATACCTCTCAGGTTGGCGAGACACTCTCCCTGTCCTACGAATGGGCTATTCCATAAAAGGTTGTTTAGTCTGAACAGGTGTTTCCACTTGATTCGTAGTAGTTTGTGCTTCTTGAACTTCATCAAGTTCAATTTTGCTCTCACTGTTTCCTTCAAGGATAAACTCCTTTTCCAAGAAGGTAGCATGTCTGGAGACAAACACCCGATGATCGGTGTAAAAGTAATACCCCAAAGTCTCTTTAGGATATCCCACAAAATTACATTTTACGGATCGAGATTCCAGCTTATCTGGGTCAACTTTCTTGACATAAGCTGGACATCCCCAAATCTTAATGTGTTTAAGACTCAGTTTCCTTTCTTTCCATATCTCATATGGTGTTTGAGGAACAGATTTGGAAGGCACCTTATTCAGTAAATATGCTGAGGTTTCCAATGCATAACCCCATAGGAATACTGGAAGATTCGCATAGCTCATCATGGCCGAACCATGTCTAACAAAGTTCGATTTCTCCTTTCAGATACCCCATTTAACGGTGGAGTATATGGAGGAGTCCACTGGGAGACTATACCATTTTCTTTGAGATAATCTAGAAACTCTCCATTCAAGTATTCACCACCTCGATCTGATCGAAGAGTTATAATACTATGTTTGGTTTGTTTCTCCATTTCATGTTTATATTCTTTAAACTTTTCAAAGGCTTCAGACTTGTGTTTCATCAAATACACATATCCGAATCTAGATCTATCATCTATTAAAGTAATGAAGTAAGAAAATCCACCCATGGCTTGCGTAGACATTGGTCTACATACATCTGTGTGTACCAATCCTAGCAAATCTGCAGCCCTCTCTCCATGTCCACTAAATAGAGATTTGGTCATTTTACCCAATAGACAAGACTCGCATGTAGGATATGATTCAAAATCAAAGGGGTCGAGTAACCCTTCCTTATGCAATGTCCGCAGTCTATTTTCACTAATATGACCTAGCCTACAGTGCCATAAATAGGTCAGATTTTCATCATCTCGTTTTCTTTTATTAGTTTGTTCAATCTGAAGTAAATCATGCTCTACGTCACATACATACAGACCATTATTTAAAATGCTACGTCCAAAAAGAACATTATCTCTAAGGATAGAACATTCATTATTCTTAATAATAAATGAAAAATCATCCACATCCAACATAGGAATAGAAACAATATTCCTCACAATAGAGGGAACATAAGAACAATTATTCAAAATAATAGTCTTGCCCGTAGGCATATGTAAACTAAATGATCCTACAGATATGGCCGCAACCCTTGCTCCATTGCCCATACGTAGAATCACCTCATCTTTTTCAAGAGTCCTACTTCCCTTTAGTCCTTATAATGAATTGCAAATATGAGAACCACAGGCGGTATCTAATACCCAAGTAGAAATTTGACATAGTGACATATTAACTTCGATCATGAACATGCCCGAATCAGAAGCGGTAGTCTTACTACCCTTCTTCTTCTTCAATTCTGCAAGGTAAACTTGCAGTTCCTCTTCCAGTGCCCTAACTTGTTACAGTGAAAACAAACAGCTAAATTAGGACCAGTCAACTTGTGAGCATCTAGTATGCTCCGGAGTGATAGTGCAGAAGACATGACGAATATAGTAAATCTGTAAATGATAAACACATAACAACACTTAGCAAATATTCAATTTCATTTCAAAACACTATATGAATCGGGTCTTTATTCATAAGTGTCTCCCACTAGTTTATCTAATTTTTCAACCCCCTAAGTGAAAATTAAGCATTCATAATGCTAGTGGGAATAGGGATCCTACATTCCATCACACAACCTCGGCTGTGGCACAAAACGTCATGTGATGTTCAATAGGAAGACAACTCTTGTCAATTACATCTTATGTTATTCCCTAATATAAGTTTAGCCGCTTGAATAATTGAGTCACGGTTGTGGCACGACAAACTCAATATTCTAAGTCAAGTCTAACCCAACATTTCGTACAATTGAATCAGTCTCCAACGGCCCACGGCTGTAGCACGTACCGACCTTTAGATTCTAATTCAATGTACACATCTATATGTAATAGACAAGTATTTCTTATTTCGAAATCAAAGCCCTCGGCTGTAGTACGAAACGCCAATGATTTAAAAATAAGAACCACTTTCTACCATGTTGGAAGGCTATGACCGACACAAGCCTGTTATGTCATTGGCCAATTACTACTTGATATTATTTAATTTTAGAGGGATTATATTACGTTACAATCATAATCATATTATAAAGAGATTCTTCCTTTTAAATTAAATATTTCAAATCAATAATTGATAATCAGATGATTCCCGGATTGGGTGGAGCATTGTCAAGAGGCGTCACTTAATAACCCTTTCTTACAGATAGAAATTTGTTTTTGACATAATCATCCTTTCTCTCAATATTGAAAATTCATATTCAATTACGTGTTTCATAAACACAAGAATCTCATGATCGTATTCATAATATTTATTGTTAAGGCAAGAAACGATTCATATTCTAGATTTTCTAGAGCACGCCTTATATTGATTTAAGTTCACCTAAATATATCATCGCATGGTAAACATAGGCATATATCTCATATATAAAATTAAATAAACAAGTAAATGTAAAGTGTAATAAAGTAAATGGGTTTGGTTATGGCCCCATCCTATGTGATCTTTATCAAGCTCATGATAAAGATCAAGGTCAATCTAATATGGTGATGGAAATAAATACAACTACTTATTATATAAGTCTTCTTCTTTGTTTAGACTTCTTGTATGCCTCGTCTTCTTCTTTGTATCACCTCCATTGGATAGCATTCTTGAGTCTTCAATTATATTACATGATTGAAAGAAAAACTAATCTAATGAACTTACAAGAATAACTCGAGTTAAATTCGAGATTTATAATTACAAAGATTGACGACATGCAAGTCGTATTTAAAACCAAAACCAAAACCATTACACTAAGGTCTAAAGGTCATAACCATCCACCATGCTCATACAACACATAAAAGCATGTTAAAACACATAATCTGATCTTAACATATCATATTATCCATGATCTAATCATAAAAAGAAAATATGACAAAAATCAGAAAAATCATAATCAAATCAGAAAAACAAGAATCACTGTTTACGGGCAGTAAACTACGTCAAACGCCTTACAGACGAGTCTTGATAGCTTTAACTATCAGTTTTGTTCAGACGCTCGTTTACCTATGGAATAGGGTATTCGTTTGCGTAAATCGGACACCAGACCCAGATTTCAGCAAATCTGCAGCAGCCAATTCGGAATCCGTATCTAATATGATTCTCATAATTAGAACAAACATAAATCATGTATATATCAGTATATATACAGATTACACAATCATCTTATGATTATATTACTCACATGAATATCATATATTCAAAACCATACATATATAAGCATATTATATCAACATAAAATCATGGCGAATCACGTACATGCTCATATATCGAAAACAGTTAAACACATAAACGAATTAAAAACTTTTCGCATGTAGCTCTGATGCCATTGAAGGGTTTTTAGCACATAAACGCAGTGAAAATGTAAATTTAATCTTTAAAAAAAACGAAACCCTCCGCAGGATCCATGCAAAAAATAATATTTAATTCATAGTTCAGTGTGTTTACCTTAAGAAGCTTTACGTTAATGGAAAGATGGAGGTCTTTAATAGCGATCCAAGAACGATGAACGGAGATCCTTAGCAGCTGCTCCTCAAGTGTGAAGCACTCCACCGGTATCCATCAAGAAAACGATGTAATGAAGGAGGAGGAGATGGAGAGAATTAGGGTTTTGTAAATCTTTTTGGTTGAGGCAAAAATAGGGTCTATAATAGTATATTTATAGGCAAAATTTTCAGCTGAAAATTTTCCCATAAAATATTATTATTATTAACCCTTTATTATTCTCACTAATAATTAAAACACCTTTTAATTATTAATTCTTTTTCTAAACTCTTTAGAAATAATTCTCTCACTTGATTTAATTTCCAAAAATTAAATTCTTAATTAATAATATTAAGAACCTTTTCTTAATTAATTTATAATCAATTAAATCTCATTTAATCAATTATTAAATTTTCCAATTAATTATTTATTTCATAAATAAATAATTATCAGCCATTATTAATTAATTCCTCCATCATTAAATCATTCTCTTTTATGGTGTGACCCTGTAGGTTCAATATTAAGCCGGTAGTAGAAATAAATAATAATAAAACTATTTTATCATTATTTATATAAATTTTCTAATTCATTAAATATGATTAATTAATTAATCATATTTATTCTACATCGTGAGGGATACTTCTCAGCATATCGTGACTATCCGGATAATACGAATTCAGTGCTTAGAATACCAAGAACCTATTTTGTGAGTAGTTACCGTACAATTAATTCCTTCTACCCTACAATGTCACGATTAAATACAAGGCATGGAACTTGTGTCAAACCCATCTTATTTAATCACTTGTTTTCCCATTCACTATGCTTAGTTCTATTTAATGTAAATTAGAAACTCCTTTCTAATTTCATTCACTCTGGCCAGAGATTCCTGAACTAACATAAGTGGATCAGCATTGAACATTCGCTTCCTACACTGGAAGGGGTAGATCCTTTATTGATCATACACTATCTTTGTGTACAAATTCCTATACCCAGTAGAGCCCTTATATTGTCCCTTGAGACTAAGAACTAAACCAAAACATAGTTCAGTGTACACAAGATGACTATGATGATCTCAAGTCTAAGGATACTTGTACAACTATCACTATGTGAACAACTGCTGATACGTGAGTGAACTCCATCAGTTGTTCAGCTGTGAGTCATGTTCAGTGAACTTATTCTATAATAAACACCTACATACTAGCTATAGTGTCACCACACAAATGTCTATGAGAACAGACATCCTTCATAATGAAGCAAGCATAGTATGTATCAATCTTTGCGGATTATTAATTACCAGTTAGTAATCCTACGACTAGGAACTATTTAAGTTTAGAGTTATCATCTTTTAGGTCTCATTATTATTATCTCATCACAATCCATAAAAAGCTTTACTCTAAACTGTGGTATATCTTATTTAAACATTTAAATAGATAGAGCCCGTAATAAAAACAAAACAAGCCTTTTATTAATATCAATGAAATCAAAACAGACTACATAAAAGTTATTCCTAAATCCTCATACATGATTGTGTTGGGTTCCGAGGCATAAAACGCAGCGGATAAACGTAAATAAAACAAAATTTTCGAAACCCAAAAACAGGATCCATGTATAATTGTGAGCAGATTATGAAGATAACGAATCATACCTTTCAAGAGCCTGACTTTCACGAACTCAACGGAGATCCTAGCTATCACGCTTTGTGTCTACCTCTCGGAGAAACACCTCTATGGTATCCACACGAGGACTTCCAAGAACATCTCACGAACTTGACTACGGAATGGATGTACTAGCCTCCTTCTTGACGATCCGAAATTGCCTCTGCCTCTCTTTGCTGCTAGGGTTTTTCTTCAAAACGTGCCCCCTCTTTAAGCTATCATTATCTGTGGCTGATTAAAAAGGCCCATAACAACAAAGCCCAACCCTAGTAGGTATTGGATTAAATAAGAAAAACGAATATCTATTATTTAATTAATAACTAAGTCATACTTAATTATTATGGGCAAAAACATTCCTTTTAATTCGAATTTATATTATCTAAATTAAGTCTTACTTAATTATAATAAAATTCGAATAATCATCAATTAATTTAAATCCTTAATTTAAATTAACTATTCCATTAAGTGCGACCCTATAGGCTATTATTTAATTGGCAATAATTTTATTCTCTAATAAAATTATAAACAATGAGCGGTATCTAGTAATACATCATTGTTACCCAATTAAACAATAATTAAATCGTGATTAGATAAAACCTTTCGTGATTAATGTTTTTCGTGTAATATAATCCCTTTAACCATACATATTATAGATTAAACTCGAGGCATGTATTTAGTCATCCTCTTCAATATTTAATCCGGGTTTACTTGATCCATGAGTAGACTATCAAGACAAATCATTATTTGAGCATGGCCATGCTTTTATAATCTCACTCAATCAAGAGGCCAATAATATCTCTCCTAATTATAGGAGGGTTAAATCCTTTATCTATCATTCATATTTCTCATACGACTCATGATATACACGATGTCCACTTTTATCATCACCCGATCAAAAGTAACTTTTAATGTAGTCAAAGTATATTAATCCTCGTATAGAAATATAATGATTTCAAGTCAAAGGATCGTTACACCATTATCATTATGAGTCTTTCTTATGACTTTATTAAACATGAAGAATCTCACTGTGGGTCTGTCCAGTACCATGTACTCTCACATGTACCTATATATTGACTTTAGTATCCCCATACTTATAACCAATGAGATGTGGTTATCTTGTCAAATGTAACACCCCCAAATCCGGGGTCGGGGATCCGGGTTGTCACGAGTTCCATTTCCCTTAATAACACCCAATCTTAATAAACAATCAACTACTCCGTACTGTGACCCCACAATACACACACACACCACAAATTATAGTCTCAGAGATGAATATCCAAAAATAACACGAGTCATTTTATTCCACAATTATATGCCATTACACCTTAAAAGGGTTTCTGAATAAATTTACATTTCTTTGTCAATATTACAATTCATAAAGATACATAAGTCTGGTACATCAAAAGTTGAAAGCCTAGCCTATTGGTAGTTCCTACCTCAGCTACAGCGACATCAACGCCTATAGGAAACTGCGGAACATTTCCTATCCGCTCGCGAATTGGGAGCTTGGTCATGTTCATCTTGTCTATCTGATATTGTCTGATGAAAGAAGAAAGCAAGGGTGAGCAACAAGCCCACTGAAATAATATGTATAATAATTAACAATATATGAGCATCCTCATAGTACTCATGAAAGTCTTGGTCAAGAAAAAATGAACCAAGTTTGATATCTTAATGCGACCAAGTCGCAAAATATTTAGTATATATATATATATACTTTTCAGAATTTTTGAATCCTCTTCCATGTATAATATACACAGAGTTCCAGTTTATAACTGTATAAAAATATCGTTGCAAGGTGATCTCATATATCTAACCTTGTCTCAACATTTTTGTGAAAATCTTTGTCATGCATAAGATAATCATTAACCAGATATAAGTTGAAAAGATGAAGTTACAAGATACTCCAATATACTTATATCTTTTCCGAAAACTACTTGAACTACCACCATTCAAGTTATAATTAGTTCAACCCATAGATGACGCTACACGACAAAACTTGTATAGAATTAATCTTTGAAATATCATCAAAATGAAATGAAGTTACGAGATACTTCATTTGATGAAAACATCATTTTGAAAACTCGACCCTGCCAACACTTAACAATCGCCCAGCCGTAGCCTTTCTATCGAAGTGCTCTGGGTAGTGTTACAAAAATATCTAATTGGATGATGAACTCATTACGGGAGTTTGTCGCGCCAGGAAGACCACTTACGATGATCAGTCGCAATAGTGCAGCCCCACCATTTTCTACATGTAGAGGAGAACCTGTCGGATTTACTTGTCAACCGAACACTGGACTCCTAAGGAATGGACCGTCTTAGCGGAACTTCCAGGCCATTTGGGCCAATATAATAAGGCTGGGCCGGCGCCACTCGACCACTTATGCCACTCCTAGTTCAGATGAAATCAATGACTCTGAAACGTAAAGCTTGTCCCCCCTTTCCCCAAGTAGAAACTTGTTGATACGGCTCCACTAAGAAGTCTTATCTAGTTAGAAAGGAAAACTCACCGATATTTCCCAGGCGGTGCCTGTTAATGGATTAACTTGTTCTAAGAATTTTACTTCCCGAGTGTTGGGTAAGTAATCAAAAACTCTTTTATCAAAACAGCAACCTTGTTGCGAATATAAAACACACCACAAAGCCGGATCCCTCAGGTTTTGAGCGAGTATTTAAATCCCCTTCGAAAGGAGGATCTTAAATATAAAAATGAGTTTTGGGATCCGCCCTAACCTTTAAAAATCATTTTGAAGACTCGAAAACATTTTTAAGAATTGTTATTCCCAGTGGACTAACAATGAGATTTACAGAAGGGGGGTTGAATGTAAATCTCAAAACTTTTTCAAGTTTTGAGCAGTTTCTAAGGCTAAGTGTTTGAGTGATCAAATGTGTGTGAATTGCTTGAAGCTGATGCAGACAGATATATATTCAAACACAAATGTAATGAGCACAAAGAACTTAAAAACTTTTCTGGTGGATTTGTTGTTCCACCAGAGATGTGTTATTTCAGAAAATCTGTGATTCAAAGAATTAAATCACAGCTGCTTCCTAGTACAAACTAGATGATTTTCTCTTTTGATATTTCTAAACAGCTCAAGGAAAATTCATGTCTAATTACTAGCTGCTACTTAGTTTATATATCACCAAGTTTACAAGTGAAGACAAACTGTAAAATACAATTGAAAAGATTCTTCACATGTTTCTTCTTCATTTCTCTATCCAATGCAATCTAGGATAATCTGTAAATCTTTGAATACTTCCTTGTTTGCATCAGAATGGAAATGCTGCATTTTCTTGATTCCTCCTAGAGGCTTCCATATTCCAGTGTGTTTCTGTCAACCCATGTGCCTCTGTTAGCTTGTGAATTGTCACTATCAACTGCTAATGAACTAAGCATCCGTTGAAGCTTTCATCCGTTGATGCCTTATCCGTTGAGGCTTTATCCGTTGAAGCTTTATCCGTTGATGCATTATCAGTTGAAGTCTTTATCCGTTGAAGCACTTATCCGTTGATGGATATTATCCATTGAAGCAATAGAGACATCCGTTGAAGCTTTGTTTCTTATCCGTTGAAGGTCTTCAATATCCGTTGACACTTCTTCACTTATACAAAATTACAAGGCATGAAATATTTACAATTAGCCCTCCTATTTGTACATCCATTAGTAGTCAACATGACTGATTATTTCCTAACAACATCTAAGAATTACAGCTTGAAACCAGAGAGTGAAATGTGCTACAATACTAAACTTATTGCTAAGTAAAGCTACTCCTTCAACGGATAGCCAAGATGGTCTTATCCGTTGAGGCTACAAACACTAGATTTCTACTTAAGTGTTTTGCTTAACTTATCATCAAACTAATACACATATTCCTAACAATCTCCCCCTATTTATGTCTACTAGAACTGTAGGCATAAATTTGGGTTTAGCTTGATGATAACAAAACACTTAACAAATATATAAACTGTAATAAAGCAGAAATTCAAAAGTGCTACAAAAATGTATATGCTGAGATGGAATTGAAGAATTACATTGTTTCCAAGGGTGCTTCTTTAGCCTGAGCAAATTACTTTCTTTTCCTTTGATCCCTGGTTTTCTTTCCTAGCCTCCTGTCATTCTCCTCTATTTGAAGTTGAAGTTGTCTGTAGAATTCAGCTTCATCTTCTTCATTGATATCTAACTTAGATTGCATATCCTTGAGAGTTTCATTACTGGCAATCTTTAGCTGATCTTCAATTCTGAAAAATTTTCTGACTCCTTTGTTGTCTCTGAATTCCATCAACCAATGAGGTGATTTGTGAATTGTAATTCCTCTTTCTTGAATGAGTAAAGTTCTAGGCAAAGCATTGGGCTCCCTCCAAGTTTTCCTTATGTTGGCAATCTTGTTGAGAATCTCAGTCTTGGCAGTCCTGGTAAAGCCAGAATCCCTTTGTATGGCTGAGTAGACTCTAATCAAGGTAGAGTAGCCTTCATTCAGAATTCTGTGAAGAGGCCATGTTCTTTCCCCAGCTCCTTTGTATTTGAAGACTAGTCTTTCTGGTAGCTGTCTGTAGGCAGCTATTCCCCTTACTTCCTCCAACTCATCCAGATAGAGTTCAATGTCTGAAAATTCTTTTATGTCACAGATGTGAACATAATCATCTTTAGAGGTTTGAGGTTTAGGTTTAGGCTTCTGTGTGAATTTGGTTGAGGCTTTAGAGGGTGTTGATTTGATTCTTCTTTTCTGCTTCTTTGATGGTGGAGAAGAGGTTAGGAAGGTGGGCAATTTGATGGTGTCCCAATCAATTGGTTCCTCCTTGGGAATGATTGTTTCACCATGAATGTTCATGAAGGGGTCAGGTACAATTGGTTCAGGAATAGAGGGTAGTGGTTTGGATATTGATTGGGTTTCTTCAGTCTTATCTACCTTCTTTCTCTTTGCATTGACCTTCTTTCTTTTCCCTTTCTGCCATTCTTCCTTACTTCTTTCCTCCATCTCAGTACCAACCATGTCCCCCATAGCTTCATCTTCACCTTTGTCTTCAATTTCTTTCTGTTCTTCAGCCTGACTTGACTTTAGCTGTTTTTCAAGCTTTGCTTGTGCTCTTTTGTCAGCCTTTAGCTGTTTGGCTTCTTCCTTCAACCTTTTGGTTTCTTCCCTCTTGGCTATTGAGAATTTGGGATGTCCTTGCATCACACATATGCTCTTTCCCTCTATGAAGATAATAGGCATGTTTCTCCTTACAGCCTCATCCATGGTCTCTTTGAGATATGCAATACTTCTACCTAAAAGCTTGTCCTCATCAGCTTTTGGAAGAGGAAAATCCACCTCTTTTAGAGGATTCTTTGTAGAGTCCTTATTGGATCTGTTGTTGGGCTTGAGAACCATAGGTTGCAGATCTTTGGAAGAAGTTTCTCCATCCTTATGCCTCCCTACTGGCTTGAGTTCCATAATAATTGATTCCACTTTTGTGCTATGCTTCACACATTGTGATTGAGAAGTTGTAGAACCAAATATTAGTTGCATCTTTTCATCAATCTTCTTCCTTTGCTCTTTGACTTGTAATTCAGCTGCTGCTATCTGGATTAGATCAATTCCATCTAGCTTTCCTTTGACTTGAATAGTTGGAGAAGTTGTGATGATAGGAACTAGCACTTGAGAAATCTGAACTGTTGTAGATGGCTCTCCTTCCCCTTCCCCTTTATTCTCCCCTTTTTTGTTATCATCAAGGGTAGGGGTCAAGCCTTGTGCTTGTGCCAGCTGCATGAGTAGATTTGTTTGAGTTTGTTGATTTTGAAGAATGGTGACCATAGAGTCTTCAATGATTTGAACCCTATCTTCCAGTCTGGCCAGCCTCTTGTCAGCATCAGATGCTTTCTTCAGTCTCCCCAACAAATCTTGCATAGTACCATAGGGTATAACTGAATCCAATTTCTCAGCATTGTAGGATTTCAGGTCAGCAATGTCCAGCTTGAGCTCATCCACACTTAGATTTTGCTGGTAATGCTGCAACTGCAAGAGATGCAGAGATTCCAGATGAGCTTGAAGAATTGCCTTGGTACCAGCATCCTGAGTCTCCTGAAGGGCCTGCTGATTTGTCATGACTTGTCTGACCAAAGTGACACCAAATTCTCCTGGTGTTGATGGTTTTGCCCATGCCCATGCAGGAAGAGCAGGAACAGAACTTGTGTCTGCTACTCCCCCTAAGTTCATGCTCTCATTCAAAGAATTAGAGTCATCATCATTAGAATTTACTCCAAATTCTTCAGATGGCTCACCAGCTTGAGAAGGCAGCCTGTTGACAGCAGCTTTGTCTCTGAGAAGAGATTCTGAAGTGTGTACAATGTGTAGTGTCTGTTCTGCCTCCACATTGCCCTGTGCAGCCAATAATTGATAGGCTGAAACAGGGTGAGTAAAAGTGTCAGCATCCAAGGAAATGTTATCAATGACAGCTTTGTAATGTTGCTGAAATTGTCTTCCCTTGTCTGCATCATCCACTTTCATTAACTCACTAGCAATGGTTGGATCCACCCTTATAGCTTCTGTACCCGCCTTTCTCTCAATTTCTCTCTGTTCTTGCATCAGGGGCTCCCCCTGGCTCACACACACCCTCACACCCTCACCTTCACCTTCTAAGGTGGCACTCCTCTCACTCATTTTTGCCATGCTGGAAGAAATAGCATGCATTTGGTGACTCTCAACCTCTCCTTTTGCCTGGGAGCAACCCAACCTCTCACTCAAAAGATCACTCCCTTCCCTCAAACCTAAAAGTGATTATACAGTTGCCATGTCCTCTACAGTTGGAATTGTTTCTGTTAAGTGTGTAGAGGCCATCAATGGATAGGGAGTATCCGTTGAAGTAGAAACTGATGGTATCAATGGATAACTGTTGTTAAGCTTATCCGTTGAAGAACAACCACTTGTCAACGGATGAGAGATATCCGTTGAAGAAGGAAAAGATGTAGATATAGAAAGTGACATAATTGTTGAATCTGTGTGGATTGATTTTAAGTGAGGTAACACAGAATCTTCAACTACATCTGAAAGAATTGGCTGATGATCCAACAAATCATCTAAAAGATGATGATCATCAGGTTTTGAGTGGAGCTCCTCCCTGAGTTTTAATGAGGGAGAATCAGGAATTGATGTGAATATCATATCCACATCCAGAGAGGGTGTTGGAGAGTTTGATGAATGGTGTGTTTCTATATTGAGAGAATGGGGCTGTGATTCCACATTTGCTGGAATCACATCAAGTTGAATTTGAGAAGGCACAGATACTGGTGGATGTATATGTGTTGTGTGTGTCCCTTGTGTGGAAACTAGGGTTTTGGCCTTCTTCTTCCTTGAAAAGGCTTTAAATGGTGAATGTGTGGCTTCAGTATCCCTCCCTCTTTTGTTCTGTGTCCCTGGTTGGGGACTATTTTCAATAGTTACATCCTTTTGGGAGGATGCAACTAGGGATGTGCTGGACTCCTTTTGAACCACCACAGTCTTTTGAGAGACTGTGGCTTGGCTGGTTTGGGTACCACTCACCTCTCCCACCTTATCCTGGGGGGCTTTTTGATGTTCACCCCTCCCCTCACCACTCACACCCTGTTCACTCCCTTCAGGGTTTATGGTAGTTGTTACAACTGTTGTCTTTTGAGAAACAACAGAGGTGGGTTTCTTTGACTTGACTCTAGAAACTTTAGATTTGGTAGCTTTGGTAGGAGCCTGTTTGGACAAGGACACAGGTTCCATAGCCACACTAGAAGGCAAAGAAACATTGGGGTTGGAAATAGTAGGAGTTATAGAAATATTTACCTCACTTACCTGTGGTGCATTCATGATTGGCAAGTATACCAATCGCACCTGGCTGTTGAGGTTCATTCTCAAAAGGTCTGCAAGGACCCTTTTCTCTTGTGCCCAGCATTTGAGTTTATTATTCTCATTGGATATAACCAAACCTTCAGCAACATGGTTAGCCAATAACATAAAGAATCTAGCATAGTAGATGTTATGTGGTCTATTAGCTTTGTTACCTAATCTGGAACCTAATTCTAGCATAACACAGTTGCTAAAATTAAAGTACCTATCAGAAACTAGCATATAGAGCATATTAACAAGAGATGAAGTGATAGCATCAAAATTGCTAATCTTCCCAGAGAAAACCTTAATAAAGGCATCTCCAAGAAAACTCCATTCTTTCCTAAGGCCTTTCCTTCTAATACTACCTAAACTAGCAGAATCAAAAGCATAGCCTATGGAATCTAGCATAGCAGAGACATCTTTATCAGTGTGTGGTGTCATGACATCTTTATCCGTTGAAGGATAAAATTACCAGAAATGTATTTGTCTTTCAACAGATAATGAACATCCGTTGATAGAACAATTTTGGCTTTCAACGGATAGAGAATATCCATTGATAGGATAAGTCTTAATTAAAGCCAACTTTGTTCTTGCAGCAAATTTCATTTCAGGCTTCAAGACAGATTATATAGATGATATAGATTATGAATAATTAAGCATACCTAACTCATTTACTAATCTTGTGAATGTTGATTCATCAAGTGGCTTGGTAAATATGTCTGCAATCTGCTTTTCACTTGGAACAAAATGAAGTTCCATTGTACCTTTCATCACATGTTCCCTAATGAAGTGGTACTTGATATCAATGTGCTTGGTTCTTGAGTGCGGCACTGGATTTTCAGTAATGGCAATGGCACTTGTGTTGTCACAGAATATTGGAATTTTGTTAACAGTCAGACCATAGTCAAATAGTTGATTCCTCATCCATAGTATCTGTGCACAGCAACTACCAGCAGCAATGTACTCAGCTTCAGCTGTTGATGTGGAAACAGAATTCTGCTTCTTGCTGAACCATGATACAAGCTTGTTCCCTAGAAATTGACAGGTGCCTGTTGTGCTTTTCCTGTCTATTTTGCAACCTGCATAATCTGCATCTGAGTAGCCAATTAGATCAAAATCAGACTCTCTAGGGTACCAAATTCCTAGATTTGGAGTCCCCTTGAGATATCTGAAAATTCTTTTAATAGCCACTAAGTGAGATTCTTTAGGGTCAGCTTGAAATCTAGCACAGAGACATGTAGAAAACATTATATCGGGTCTACTAGCAGTTAAATATAAAAGTGAGCCAACCATGCCTCTATAACTTGTAATATCCACAGACTTTTCAGCCTTGTTTAATTCAAGCTTAGTGGCAGTGGCCATGGGAGTTTTTGCAGGTGAACAATCCATTAAGTCAAACTTCTTTAAAAGATCATAAATATATTTAGTTTGACTAATGAAAATTCCACCACTAACTTGTTTAACTTGTAAACCAAGAAAGTAAGTTAGCTCTCCCATCATGCTCATTTCATATTTACTTTGCATTAATTTAGCAAACTTTTTACAAAGCTTATCATCTGTAGATCCAAATATAATATCATCTACATAAATTTGTACAAGTATCTTAGAACCATTAACATTTCTAAAGAAGAGAGTTTTGTCAACAGTACCTCTTGTGAAGTGATTATCTAGAAGGAACTTTGACAAAGTCTCATACCAGGCTCTAGGTACTTGCTTTAGTCCATAGAGTGCTTTCAACAGATAATGCACATGGTCTGGAAAATTTGGATCTTCAAAACCTGGAGGTTGGCTTACATAAACTTCTTCCTCCAATTCCCCATTTAGAAATGCACTCTTGACATCCATCTGATAGACTTTGAAATTGGCATTAGCTGCATAGGTTAGAAAGATTCTGATGGCTTCAAGTCTGGCAACTGGAGCAAATGTTTCATCAAAATCTATTCCCTCTTGTTGAGAATAGCCTTTAGCAACCAATCTGGCTTTATTCCTTATGACAATGCCATTTTCATCCATCTTATTTCTGAATACCCATTTTGTGTCAATAGAACTCTTGTTCTTTGGCTTGGGTACCAGCTTCCATACTTTGTTCCTCTCAAATTGGTTTAGCTCCTCTTGCATTGCTAAAATCCAATCTGGATCCAATAGAGCTTCTTTCACTCGCTTAGGTTCCTCCTGTGATAGAAAGCTACTATACAGACATTCATCTTAAGTAGCCCTTCTAGTTAGCACTTTTGATGTAGCATCACCAATGATCAGTTCAAAAGGGTGATTCTTGGTCCATTTCCTTTGAGGTGGTAGATTAGCCCTAGATGAGGTTGCCTTAGTATTGTCATGATGTGAGATAGAATGTTGATTTGTTGAACCTCCCCCTGAGTTGCTGATCCTTTGAAAGGAATTGGGAGCTCTATCAACTGATGAAGTGAATTGATTATTCGTTGACAGACTGTGATCAACGGATGCTTCATTATGAACTTCAACGGATGATGCACTTTGTCTTTCGACGGATGCTGCATTGCTTCTTTCAACGGAAGCTGAATTATGACTTTCAACGGATGCAGCATTCTGTGCATTATCCAAAGGCAGATTCTGAATTCTTCTTGAGATGCCTTCTTTATCATTCTCATCTTCACTATCATCACAGTATATCTCAATATTGTCAAATTTGAGTCCTTCATGATGTCCCTCATCTGTTAGTCCATCAATCTTTTTATCATCAAACACAACATGTACAGATTCCATGACAATGTTGGTTCTTAGATTGTAGACCCTATATGATTTTCCAGCAGAATAACCAACAAATATTCCTTCATCAGCCTTTGCATCAAACTTCCCTTTGTGATCAGATTGATTTCTTAAGATGTAGCATTTGCAACCAAAGACATGTAGAAAGTTTAAAGTTGATTTTCTTCTCTTGAATAATTGATAGGGAGTCATGCATTTTGCCTGATTGATTAGAGAAATATTCTGAGTGTAACATGCACAGTTAACAGCCTCAGCCCAAAAATAAGTTGGGAGTTTTGACTCTTCAAGCATTGTCCTTGCAGCTTCAATTAGTGATCTGTTCTTTCTTTCCACCACACCATTTTGTTGTGGAGTTCTTGGAGCTGAGAACTCATGCATGATCCCACTTTCTTCACAGAACAACTTCATGGTTGAATTCTTGAACTCAGTTCCATTGTCACTCCTAATATTCCTTACTTTGAAATCAGGATGATTGTTGACTTGCTTGATATGATTGATGATGATTTCACTAGCTTCATCCTTTGATCCAATAAAATAAACCCATGAAAACTTTGAGAAATCATCTACAATCACTAGGCAGTATCTTTTCCTTGAAATTGACAATACATTGACTGGTCCAAAAAGATCCATGTGTAGAAGTTGTAGTGGTTCATCAATTACAGATTCAAGCTTCTTACTGAATGATACTTTCTTTTGCTTTCCTTTCTGACAAGCATCACACAGTCCATCCCTTGTGAATTCCACTAGAGGCATTCCTCTAACTAAGTCCTTTTTGACTAGATCATTCATTGTCTTGAAATTCAAATGGGACAGCTTCTTGTGCCATAGCCAACTTTCAACTGGACTTGCTTTGCTGAGAAGACAAGTTATGGATTCTGCATCTATAGAGTTGAAATCAGCTAAGTACACATTCCCTTTTCTAACTCCAGTTAGAACCACTTTATTGTCCTTTTTACTTGTGACAATACAGGCTTCAGAATTGAAGGAAACAGTATTCCCTCTGTCACATAGTTGACTGATGCTCAATAAATTGTGTTTGAGACCATCAACCAATGCAACTTCATCAATGATGACATTTTCTTTTGAAATCAAGCCATATCCCATAGTGAATCCTTTGCTGTCATCTCCAAAGGTTATGCTAGGGCCAGCTCTCTCCTTAAACTCTGTGAGCAGGGTGAAATCTCCTGTCATGTGTCTTGAACAACCACTGTCCAAGTACCATAGATTCCTTCTTTGTCCCTGCACACAACAAAATCAATCAAGTTGATTTTGGTACCCAAGTTTCCTTGGATCCAGCCTTGTTAGTCTTTTTCCTAGACTTCATTCCTCCTGCATCTTGTGACTTAGGTAACTTTGGGTCAACCTTGGTCTCAGATGTGGTTGGTTGAAGTGTAGGGTTAGTCACAGAATCATTTAACACATTTGATTGAATTTGATAAGGCATAGGTTGTGCAAACATGTTATTCCACATAGGCATATTGTATGGCATTTGAGGCATACTAAATGCAGTAAAATAAGGATTGTTAATATATGGCATGTTTGCAAAATGTGCATGGGGATTCTGGTGAGACATAACAGGCATAGCATGCAGAGGTGACATAGACATGTTAGGCATGGAGGGATTTAAAGGCATGGGAGCATTTTTAACAGATTTGCAATTATCAGATAGGTGATTAACACTTTTACAATGCACACAGCTTTTTCTAGGAGCATACCTATCAGGTGTGTAATTGTTATGTTTATTAATCCCTACCTTCCCATTTCTTTTAGATTTTCTTTTAGTTTCCTTCTTATCCTCAACCAACTTAAGCCTATCTTTTAGCTGATCTAAAGTCATGTGTCATATATTCACCTTACTGACATCTCTGGATGTGCTAGCTCCTTCTTTGACAAAGTTCTTGAGAGTTGAATCATTCTTTTTATTGAGACTTTTATTTTTAAAAGAACTTTCCTGTTTTAATTGATGAGCCTTCAACGGATGCTCATTTTCTTCCTTCAACGGATAACTTTCATCATCCGTTGATTCCACATCCGTTGACAATCCATCAATTAATTCTAACTCCTTTTTGTTTTTCTTTCAGGCATCCTCACAGAATGATTCAATTCCCTGAACCTTTGCAATCTGAACACTAACATCCCTAGATGTTTTCCAGGCCTTGATTACCTCTTGCTCACTTTCTAACTGTGTAGAAAGAATTTCTACTTTCTTAACAGCTTCTGCTAGTTCACTCTCACCAGTCAAGCATTTAAGTTTTATCTTTTCAAGCTCAATTACCTGATCCTCTAATACAGCATTCCTATCACTTAAAAACACATTATTCTCCTTGATCCTAGTGTTTTCTTTTGCTAGTGATTTAAGGGAAACACGCAAATGATATAATTCATTGGTCATATCATTTATGGCTTCATTGCATTCATGTTTAGAAAGTTGAGAGAGATCAGTAGTAATTACCTGGTTGCTTGATGAACTAGTTTCATTTTCATCAGAATTAGCCATCAGGGCTAGGTTGACATATTCCACATCATCATCTTCATTTACCCCATCTGCTGCCCAATCATCTTGAGTGAGAAAAGCTCTTTCCTTTTGTTTGAGCAAATCAAAATACTTCTTTTTGTAATCAACTTGCTCAAATTTCTTTTTCTCAGAATTTGGCTTCCTACACTCACTTGCAAAGTGTCCACTAATGCCACAGTTGTAACATTTGAACTTTGATTTGTCCATCATGTTTTTGTTTGGCTTAGTGAACTTTGTGTTTTTCCTGAACTTCATTTTTACAAACCTCCTGGACAGAAAGGCCAAATGTTCTTCAATATCATCAGATTCATCCTGACTGGAATTGTCTTCATCCTCAGCAACTTGCTCTTTACCCTTGCTTGATTCTGATTTGCTTGTGCCAATTTTGAGACTTGGCATTGTCTTCTCCTCATTCCTGGCTT
Source organism: Apium graveolens (assembly GCF_009905375.1). Taxonomy (NCBI): domain Eukaryota; kingdom Viridiplantae; phylum Streptophyta; class Magnoliopsida; order Apiales; family Apiaceae; genus Apium; species Apium graveolens. The sequence continues at coordinate 14,860,005 of NC_133654.1, read as the reverse complement.
CCATCTTCTCACTGTCAGCTACAAGAGCAACTGTTCCTCCTTTTCTCTTTCCCTTTTCCAACAGCTCATCCTGCTCTATTTCAAGTTCATAAGTCTTCAGAATTCCATATAATCTTTCAAGTGTGAAGTTCTTATAATCTTGAGAATTTCTCAAAGAGACAGTCATGGGCTTCCACTCCTTTGGCAGAGACCTAAGAAATTTTAAGTTGGAATCCTTGACTTGGTACACTCTACCATACAGCTTCAATCCATTCAACAGTTTCTGAAACCTGTTGAAGGTATCATTTAATGATTCACCTTCTTCAAAGTGAAAATATTCATACTGTTGAATAAGAAGCTGCATCTTGTTCTCTCTGACCTGCTCAGTACCTTCACAGATGATTTGTACAGTATCCCAAACTTCCTTTACAGTTTGGCTATTGATGACATTGTCAAACATATCTTGATCTAAGCCATTAAACAAAATGTTCATGGCTCTCTTATCCTTGCGGATTTCTTCCATGTCTTCAATAGTCCATTCTGCTTTTGGCTTGGGAATGGACCGTCCAACAGCAACTGTTGCAGTAGCAACTGTGGCTACTTTGTGAGGGATGTGAGGACCATTTTCAATACAGTTGATGTAGCTTTCATCTTGAGAAAGAAGATGTAAATGCATCTTCACTTTCCAGTGATGATAATTATCTTTTTCCAGGACTGGGATCTTTACACCAATATCCTTCCTACTCATGATGTTAGCAGGAGGATTCTTCTGTGCACTCATGATGTTAGCATAATAGATCTTTAAACTCTTTGTATGTTAAGAGCTTGCTCTGATACCAATTGTTATTCCCAGTGGACTAACAATGAGATTTACAGAAGGGGGGTTGAATGTAAATCTCAAAACTTTTTCAAGTTTTGAGCAGTTTCTAAGGCTAAGTGTTTGAGTGATCAAATGTGTGTGAATTGCTTGAAGCTGATGCAGACAGATATATATTCAAACACAAATGTAATGAGCACAAAGAACTTAAAAACTTTTCTGGTGGATTTGTTGTTCCACCAGAGATGTGTTATTTCAGAAAATCTGTGATTCAAAGAATTAAATCACAGCTGCTTCCTAGTACAAACTAGATGATTTTCTCTTTTGATATTTCTAAACAGCTCAAGGAAAATTCATGTCTAATTACTAGCTGCTACTTGGTTTATATATCACCAAGTTTACAAGTGAAGACAAACTGTAAAATACAATTGAAAAGATTCTTCACATGTTTCTTCTTCATTTCTCTATCCAATGCAATCTAGGATAATCTGTAAATCTTTGAATACTTCCTTGTTTGCATCAGAATGGAAATGCTGCATTTTCTTGATTCCTCCTAGAGGCTTCCACATTCCAGTGTGTTTCTGTCAACCCATGTGCCTCTGTCAGCTTGTGAATTGTCACTATCAACTGCTAATGAACTAAGCATCCGTTGAAGCTTTCATCCGTTGATGCCTTATCCGTTGAGGCTTTATCCGTTGAAGCTTTATCCGTTGATGCATTATCAGTTGAAGTCTTTATCCGTTGAAGCACTTATCCGTTGATGGATATTATCCGTTGAAGCAATAGAGACATCCGTTGAAGCTTTGTTTCTTATCCGTTGAAGGTCTTCAATATCCATTGACACTTCTTCACTTATACAAAATTACAAGGCATGAAATATTTACAATTAGCCCTCCTATTTGTACATCCATTAGTAGTCAACATGACTGATTATTTCCTAACAACATCTAAGAATTACAGCTTGAAACCAGAGAGTGAAATGTGCTACAATACTAAACTTATTGCTAAGTAAAGCTACTCCTTCAACGGATAGCCAAGATGGTCTTATCCGTTGAGGCTACAAACACTAGATTTCTACTTAAGTGTTTTGCTTAACTTATCATCAAACTAATACATATATTCCTAACAAGAATGTTTGGAGTAATGCTGATTTAATAAAATAAATCAGTCCCAATATATTAGAAAATATCTGAATATTATTATTTAAATAATATTCCCATAAAGAATAATCTTTATAAAAATAATTGAAGTAGAAGTTTTAAAACTCATACTTGAAATGAATAATAAATAACCAAAGATATACTTATACGAGAGTACGATCTTTATTTGAATAATCGAAAATAAGTTTTATTATCGAAACATTATTCTTTAATAAAATAAAGAATATTATTTAATAAAATAAGCGGAGTCATAAGTCCTCGAATGAATATTCAAAACAATATTCATTAAGTAAAATAAGCAGAGTCATAAGTCCTCGAATGAATATTCAAAACAATATTCATTAAATAAAATAAACGGAGTCATAAGTCCTCGAATGAATATTCAAAATAATATTCATTAAGTGAAATAAAGTTATCGAATAAACCTTATTCGAATAATAGTTTTGAAAACTATTTATATATATATAAATATATATATATAATATACTCGGGAACATCGTCTCCCGGTTTAGAAAATATGTTCACCTTTGGGTCCCCTATACTAAGGGTATACGTAACTACTGCTTATCTCTAGTATAGGTAGTATGCAACTTATAAGCAATTAAATCAACAATTAGATATCAAGATTACGAAACATACATGCATATATACCATATCAGCATGCTCCAATATATCACAAAATTTGCTAATAACAATTATGCACTTATCACAAGATAATGCATATACATATATTTACATCACAACAAAGTATAACGGGTAGAAAACTTGCCTGAGCGACTGGGGGTGATAAAAGGCTTGGGACGAGTCTGGTAACCTATAAACAACATATAAGTTGGAATTAAACCAAAGTCGCTTATGAATCTATACTTTAACCAATTAGACCCTAACGTTCGCTTTTGTGCTTAACGATTCACTTAAGTCGCTCGAGTACCCTCGGCTCCACCATTTTTAATAAATTAACCATTAAGGGTTTTAAGGCGATTCTTTCGCCAGTCCCCTACCAACTGCCTAACCCACTTTACATAATTATTTCATACTCCAATTAGTCATTTAAGGGCCTTAACCAAGGTTTTAAAGTAAGGCGAGGGGTAATGGTTCGTTCGCGAAACGCCGTTACTTAAAACGGCCGTTTCTCCTAAACCGTACATCGGATTCAAGCAAACCACATATCAAAACGAAGCTCGTAACATGAACTATCTAAAAATGGCAAAGGTTAGAATATTTCAGTGAGTTCACGGGTTCTGATGTTAAGAACAAAAGAAGTCTATAGTAAATCGGGCATTACGACGACTATGTTTACACGATTTCCAAATTTAAACCATTCCAATCAATTCACAATTCAACCCACAATCACCACTACAACCAAACTTCATCCATTTTTTACTACAACAGCCCCAACAACTTAAGATTTCCAATTTATACTACTTCTCAATCATGAACTAAGAGCTTACTTAAGTTCATTAACTAATAACCAAGATTTACCATTCCAAAAACATTACAAAACCAACCAATCTCTAAATTTTCAATAACCATGCTTCTCATGAACTATACTACTCATAACAAGCTCTAAACATGAGTACACACCCATTAAACTAACCCATCATCTAAACATTATGGAATTCAAACCAACAAAACTTAAGATTAAGGGTTTGAGAAGTTATACCTTCCTTGGAGAGTGGAGAATCACTTAGGAAGCCTTAAGTAACCACTAACTATCTCTACTAAGCTTGGAATTTGAAGAAAACATAAGAAAACACAAAGTTAGTTTCTTGAAAACACTATTCACCAAGAACTTTGATGAATTGATTAGCTATGTTAAACATGGAATCTTGAGCTTAAACTTATGGCTCATCTAAGTTATGAATTATGGAAGCTAAAGAAACAAACCTCTTGATTTTTGAAGGTGTGTAGCTTGATTTTTGAAAATTTTCCTTTGATTTTCATGGAAAAGCCGAGAGCAAAGAATGAGGGGGGAGAAGATGATGTTTGCTTGGTTGCTTTCCCTTTTTGTTTTGTTAATTACCTTTTACCATGGTAAAAAAATGAATGGCTTAAAATCAACCAACAATTCCTTCCCTTTTTGGTCATGCTTATGTCATCCTTCTATGTCATCTTGTTACACTTGTCTTCTTCTTGTTGGTGTGATGACATCATCATCACTAACCTCTTTGATTAACTCCTAATTACTTGGCTAATGATTGCTGATCTGTTATACGGTTCGCTTAACTTTCGTTTTCGTTTATCGTTTGAGGGATCATACCCGGGATCTTATTACTTGGGTTCCCTTAACCTTTCTTAATACATTATATTCCTTTTATGATCCTCTCTTATAATCCTTGAATTTAAATCCTTTTTATCCTGTTACCTTATACTCAATGCTTTCGGTATCTGGTGAATTTTTGGAAAAAATCAAAGTGTTCGAATTTGGATTCTGACGATCTTTACATACACTTATATACCATATAGAGTACTAATAAGATCTCAGAATACCAATAGAAGAACCCCTACATAGGGTGGCATGAAAAGTTTTCTTATTCAGCATAATCAGCAAAATCACTATTCATAAGGGTTACAAAAAGTCCAAAATTTTTGGGGTTATTACATCAAACAACATACTAGTCTATTTATGTATTATTATTGTCCTATATAATAATACTCGACTAGGAACCTTTAAGAATATGATATATTATATAATCTCAAGTTCAAGTCATGTACTTAAACTATATAATGTGTATCATGATTCTAAGGACATTTATTATGCTAACAAAATATCGCAGTAATTAAGGTCATAATAAATACATTTATTGAATGATCAACTGACATAAAGATTTAAAAGAATAATGTATTGCCTCTAGGGCACCTACACTAACAGATTGGACTTAGGACATATCTCTTTCACCAATATTGTTGTGGAATCTATACATGTTGTGTTTGATGATAAAAAGATTGAAGGACTGAAAGATGGAGATTACCATGAGAGCCTCAAATTTGACAATGTGGAGATGGTTAGTGATGACAGTGATGATGAAAGTGATCAAGAAATAGTGTCTAAGGATAATGCAGATAAATCTACTACCAATGAAGCACAAAACTCAACATCTGTCAAGTTGCATAATGCTTCATCCGTCGGGAGGCAATCTGCGTTATCCGTCGGGAGACAACCTGCCTCATCCGTCGGTACCCAAAATTCATCATCCGTCGGTTATCAAAAGGAGCAGGATGTCAAGATAGATCACCTATAGAAAGTTCCCCGTTCTCAAATCAAAGATCCATAAACTCAGGGGGAGTTTCTAACAATCAAAACTCAATTACACATCAAGACAACAATGAGGTTTCTTCATCTAGAGCTAATCTACCTCAACAAAGGAAATGGATAAAAGATCACCCTTTTGAGCTTATCATTGGTGATGTTTCTTCTAAAGTTCAAACAAGAAGAGCAACTCAGGAAGAATGTCTATACAGCAGCTTTTTTCCAAGGAAGAACCAAAGAAGGTAGAAGAAGCTTTGTTGGATCCTGATTGGATTTTAGCTATACAGGAGGAGCTAAACCAATTTGAAAGGAATAATGTATGGAAGCTGGTACCCAAGCCTAAAGGAAAGAATCCAATAGACACCAAGTGGGTATTCAGAAACAAGATGGATGAAAATGGCATAGTAGTCAGGAACAAAGCTAGATTGGTTGCTAAGGGATATTGTCAGCAAGAAGGAATAGATTTTGATGAAACATTTACTCCTGTTGCAAGACTTGAAGCCATCAGAATCTTCTTAGCCTATGCAGCCCATGCCAATTTCAAAGTCTATCAAATGGATGTCAAAAGTACCTTTCTGAATTGAGATTTGGAGGAAGAAGTGTATGTCAGTCAACCTCCTGGTTTTGAAGATCCAAATTTTCCAGAATATGTCTATTATCTTTTGAAAGCACTTTATGGACTAAAGCAAGCACCTAGAGCCTGGTATGACACTTTATCAAAGTTCCTTTTGGAAAATCACTTCACAAGAGGTACTGTAGATAAAACTTTGTTTTTCAGGAATGTTAATGGCTCTAGTATACTGGTTCAAATATATGTAGATGATATTATTTTTGGCTCTACAGATGAGAAACTTTGCAAAAAGTTTGCCAAATTGATACAAAGTAAGTATGAAATGAGTATGATGGGAGAACTAACTTACTTTCTTGGTTTACAAGTTAAGCAAGTTAGTGATGGAATATTCATTAGTCAAACTAAATATATTTTTTATCTTTTAAAGAAGTTTGATCTAATGGATTGCACATCTTCAAAAACTCTCATGGCCACAGCAACTAAGCTTGAATTAAACACTACTGAAAAGTCTGTGGATATTTCAAGTTATAGGGGCATGGTTGGCTCACTTCTGTACTTAACAGCTAGTAGGCCAGATATAATATTTGCTACTTGTCTTTGTGCTAGATTTCAGGATGATCTTAGAGAATCTCACTTAATTGCTATTAAGAGAATTTTAAGATATCTCAAAGGTACACCAAAACTTGGCATTTGGTATCCTAGAGATTTTGGTTTTGATCTAACTGGTTATTTAGATGCAGATTATGCAGGTTGTAGAATTGATAGAAAGTGTACAACAGGAACCTGTCAATTTCTAGGAAACAAGCTTGTGTCCTGGTTCAGTAAAAAGTAAAATTCATTTTCTACTTCTACAGCTGAAGCTGAATATATTGTTGCTGGCAGTTGCTGTGCACAGATTTTATGGATGAGAAATCAATTGCTGGACTATGGTTTGCAAGTTGAGAGGATTCCTATTTTCTGTGATAACACAAGTGCAATTGCCATCACTGAAAATCCAGTGTAACATTCAAGGACAAAGCACATAGACATCAAGTACCATTTCATAAGAGAACATGTAATGACTGGTACTGTGGAGCTTCATTTTGTTCCAAGTGAGAAGCAACTTGCAGATATCTTTACTAAGCCACTGGATGAATCCACATTTTCAAGGTTGGTAAGTGAGTTAGGTATGCTTAATTACTCTTAAATCTATCTGAGTTATTTTGCAAGTTGATAAGCAGCCAGAAATTTAATTGATTTTTCAGTCTTGGATGAAATTTTTGCTAAGTCAAAATTTACACCTCGACGGATGACCCTTATCCATTGAGTTTGGTCATCCGTTGATATACAATTTGCTAATAAAAATCTATTTATTTTCTGGAATATTATATGTCTCGACGGATAACAGTTTATCCTCATCCGTCGAATTGTCTTAATCTCAGCCGTTAATTCCCTGTACATTATCCATCGAGTATACTTACAGTTTGTAAGCATTACACGATGGACAATGGGTGGAATTTTTACAGTTTATTTTTAAAACGGCTATTTTAGGCAATTTCTATTTGTTAATTTACTTTACTTTATTATTTTTATCAGTTATTTTTGAGATAGTATAAAAGCTTATTTCATTGCAATTATTTTCTTTTATCATTCTCAAATTCAACTGCTCTAATTTCATTCTCTCTCAAGCACTTACTCTCCTTCTCTTCAAGCTTTCATTCTCTAACAATGGCACCTGTAGTAAAGATTATGTCACAAACTGGGTTCATTTATGAGAAGAATAACTTTACTGCATTAGTCAACAAGGGTATTCAGCAATCGGAGGACTATCACAAGATGATGGACTTTGTGAAGAATTGCAAGCTAAATTACGCCATGCTGGAATCACCCACAATCTTCTGTGAAGTTGTTGAAGAGATGTGGACCACTGCTACCTACAGCTCTACAGATAAGACCATCACTCTAACCATCAAAGGTAAAGAATTATGTATCAATAGTGATGTGATAAAAGCATGTTTCAAAATACCTGATAACAGTGTAACTTCACCACACAATGACATTGATATCATAAATATGCTTAATTCCATATACTATGCACTTCCTACTTCTAAACTGAGTGATATTAGAAGAATGGGTGTTAGGAAGGAGTGGAGTTTCTTGTGTGATGTAGTTACTAAGGTTTTCTCTGGAAAAATCAGTAATTTTGATTCAATGAATATTTCCATGCTTACATTGCTATACATGCTAGTTACAGATAAATTTTATAATTTCAGTGACCTTGTCTTGTTTGAGTTAGGTTTCAAATTAGGCGAGTTAAATAAAAGAGGTAAGAATGTGTATTATGCTAGATTTCTCATGTTATTGGCTAACCACCTTTGTGAAGAGATTGTGCTAGAGAACCCTAACAACAAACTGGATTTTTGGGTTCAAGAGAGAAGACACATTGCAGATTTGAAAAGGGCCAATCATCACAAGGATGTGCCAATGATCTACTTTCCTGTAATGCAGGCACCTCAGGTAAGTGAGGTAAGTTCATCCATCCCTACAATTATTCCAACCTCCACAATTTCTTTGAATTTAGGAGTAGTTATGGTAACTGTGCCAATGACCAACCAGTTGCCTACCAAAGCTTCCAAACCTACCACTATTTCCAAATCTAAATCAAAGAAAACCCCCTCTGGTATCTCTCAAAAGATGCCAGTTGAAAAATCACAAAAGCAAAAGAAGGGAGTGTGAAGGAGGGAAAGTCATGTGAGGGAAGGGGTGAACATCAAAGAAACCCCAAGAATAAGGTTGGAGAGTTGAGTGAATCCCAACCTAGCCACACTGCAGTTTCCAAACAAACTATAGTGCTTAAAAAGAATAAAAGCTCACTTCTAGCTGCATCCTCCCAAAAGGATGTAATTATTGAACAAAGCTCTCAACCAAGAGCACAGGCCAAGAGGGTTAGGGACACAAGCTCACCCCAAACTTATACAAGAAAGAAGAAATCTAAAACCTCTGGGGATGCACAGGGTACACACACTGTGCAAACTGGTGCTAAAGACACATTCACTGCACCTTCTCAAGTTCAGTTTGATGTGGCTCCAATAAATGTGGAGTCACAGCCAAAATCTCTAGTTATAGAAGCACCTCATACACCATACTCACCAACAAACTCTCTGGATGTAGATATGATAAACACATCAATTCCTGATTCCCCTTCTTTAACTCTGTTGGGGAAGCCAAAATCTAGTGCAAGTGAGCATCATCTTTTAGATGATTTGTTGGCTCACTTGCCAATTCTTTCAGAAACTAATGTGACATCTGTGCCCAAAATATCTTCAATCAGCACAGAGTCAACTCATTCATTTCTACTCTCTCGACGGATATTGCTCATCCGTCGAGTAGTGATTGTATCCCGACGGATAAGCCTAACAGCAGTTATCCGTCGGATAGCATTACCACTCACTTGATGGATATCACTCATCCGTCGAGTATCTCTGCACAGCTTCAAACTTCAATTATTTCAAGTGCAGAAGATTTAGTGGTTGTACAGTCACTCTTAGGATTGAGAGATGAGAGTATTTTGAGTGAGAGGCTGGGTTGCTCCCAGGCAAAAGGAGAGGAAATGAGTGAAAATCTGCAATCCATTTCTTCAGGATTGGTAAAAGGGAGTGAGAGGAGTCCCATCTTAGTAGGTGAAGGTGAGGGTGTGAGGGTGGGGAGCAAGGGTGAGACCCTGATGCAACAAAAGAGAGAATATGAGAAAAAAGCAGGTACAGAGGGTATAAGGGTGGAGCCAACCATTGCTCATGAGTCAATGATTGTGGATGATGCTGAAAAGGAAAAACAATTTCAGCAACATTACAAAGCTGTAATTGATAGCATTTCCTTGGATGATGACACTTTTACTCATCCTGTGTCAGCCTATCAACTGTTGGCTGCTCAGGGCAATGAGGAGGCAGAGAAGACTTTAAATCTAGTACATACTTCAGAATCTCTACAAAGGGATAAAGCTGTTGTCAATTTAATGCCTTCTACAGATGGTGAGCCATATGAAGAATTTGGAGTAAATTCTAATGATGATGACTCTGTTTCATTTGATGGAAGCATAAACTTAGGGGGAGATGAAGGCCCAAGTTTTATTTCAGATCTACCTGAATGGGCATTGACAAAGGAGTCTACACCAAGACAATTCAATGTATCCTTAGTCAAACAAATCATGTATATCCAAAAGGCCATTCAGAACACCTCAAATGCTGGTACCAAGGCTATTCTTCAAGCCCACCTAGATTCTCTACATCTCATGAAGCTGCAATAATTAAGACATAATCTAAGTGTGGATGAGCTTAAAAAGGATATAGCTGACTTGAAGACCTACAATTCTGAGAAGCTGGATTCAATCATGCCCTATGGTACCATGCAAGATCTGCTACTGAGACTGAGAAGAGAATCTGATGCTGAAAAGAAGCTGACCAAATTGGAGGACAGAGTTCAAGCTATTGAAAACTCTATGGTCACCATTCTTCAAAATCAACAGTCCCAAACCAGCCTACTAATGCAACTGGCTAAAGCACAAGGCTTAACCTCTCAACTTGATGATAACAAAAAGGGGGAGAAAGGACCAAGTGAGGGGAAGAAACTTCAGATACAGATCAGTAAAGTAATTGTGCCTTCAATTACTGTCTCAAAGCCACCAGTTATAGATGGTATAGATCTGATTCAAGCAGCAGCAACTAACTTGAAAGTTGTTGAAAAAGAACAGTTGAGTTTGGTCAACTGGAAGAAGATTGATGAGTCGATACAGAAAAAGTTTGAACTTGTTAAGGAGCCAGTATAGTCAGCCATCCATCACTCTCAAGTCAAGCAAATCAGAGTGAATGAGATGAGCATGAACTATCTGGAAAGAGGACAATCTTACTGCATCAAGTCTCCAAAGACTGAAATGATTCTTAAACCAAGGGCAAACTACTCAAAATCATCCTTGAAGAACCCCTTGGACACTGTGTATGAGACACCCAAGCCTGATGAGAAGAAGCTTCTGTCAAGATCAATTGCCTTCTATAAAGATCCAGCTGATTCAGCTTTAAAAAGAAGAATTGCTAAGATATTCAGAAATGGAAAGGAAATTTGTGTGATAGCTGGACATCCACAATTTGCTCAAGCAAAGAGAGAAGAAAAAGTAAGATTGAAGCAGGAAAAGAAGCAAGCTGCTCTAGATGCAAAGAAGACTAAATAAAAGAAAGAGCAGATTGTTATCTTGGCCAAGCTACAGGCTGTGAATTCATCTTAACAAATTCCCTCTCAACCATCTGATGCTACTGAATCAAGGAAGCAAGTTGAAGAACAGAAGAAATCTCCAAGAAAGAAAGAATTGGCTAAAAGAACAAAAAGGAAACTGGATATTGTTGACAAGGAATTAGAAGATCAATTTCCTAAGGAACCCACACCAGCTATAACTCAAGCATCAAAGCCCTCTGTGGTATTTGAAGATATAAGGGTGGTGGATCCCTACAGGAATATTCATGATGAACCTATTGTGCCCAAGGATGAGCCAATAGAATGGGACAATATATCAATTCCTGACTTCAGTCTACCAATCCTTAGCAAGCCAAAAAGAACAAAGTCAAGGGCAGTCAAGAAAGTGAAGCTGTCACCTCTCAAATCCAAATCTGTAGTTAAAGCTCAACCCAAAGTTAACAAGGGAGACTACTTGTACTTGTGTGACATCAAAGAATTTTCTGATCTAAACCTCTATCTGGATGAACCGGATGAAGTGAGGGGAATTGATGCATACAGAAACCTACCTGAAAGGTTAGTGTTCAAGTACAAAGGAGGAAGGGAGATTCAGTGGCCACTTCACAGGATTCTTCAAGAGAGCCAAGCTGTACTGATTAAAGTTTATTCATCCTTCAAGAAGAACTTTTGATTTAATGTCACTACAAGAAGACTAGTATTGAAGAAGATTGAAGAACTAAGGAGTGTTAGAGCTAAAGATGCACTCCCAAAGACTCTAATCATCCCATACACAGGGAAAAGAGTGCATCTAAGGCCCTACTGGCTGATGGAGTTTATGGATGACAAAGGTGTGAGAAGATTCTTCATATTAGAAGACCAATTGAGTATCTCTAGCAATGAGACTCTCTTGGAAATGCAAGGAAAGCTAGATCTCTCAGAATCTGATGAACTGGAATTCCACAGGCAGCTCCAAAATTAGATTGATGAAAACAACAGAAAGCTTGGAAGAAGATCCAGACCTTCAAGGAACTAGAAAAATCTGCTCAGTTAGAGGAGCATCTTGAAAATGACTGTGAGCCAAACTTTGTACATTTTGATTAATTGAAGCACTTTCAGTATTATCTACTTTTCTTTAAAGCTGTATGTTTAGGGTGTTTTGTTATCATCAAGTATCTTTTAATTTATGGCTACAATTCCAGTAGACATAAATTGGGGGAGATTGTTGTGCATATGTTGTGTACTTGATGATGACATAAACAAAACACCTAAGTAGATTTTACTTAGTGAAATAATGTAGCACTCGATGGATAAGAATTATAGTCCCGACGAATAACTCATTACAGTCCCGACGGATGATGACTTATTATCCATCGAATGAGTAGCTTATGTAATAATAAGTCTATAACACATTTCTGCATACACCTTTGTATAGATTCTGTAGTAGCATATAAGTCATGTTGACTTTAACTAGATATGCAGAATAGGTTGATTAATTATAAATAGATGATGTCTTGTAACTCTGCATAAGTGAAATGAAGTCAAGTGCCTGATTGCTACCCGACGGATAATCTACAAAGCACCCGACGGATGATCAACAATCCGACGGATGATCATTAACTCGACGGATGATCATGAACCTAATGGATAAAGAATTCAAACATCATTTGACAGTGACAACTGGTCACATGCGTCGGGATGTATGCAAAAAGTAATGAGGAAGCCTATTAACTGGGTAATAGAGAACAAAGTAGCAAAGGATAAAAACTGATAGTTTTTATATTGATTCTATCTTTTGACTTTGTAATCTTGGTAATATATAAACCAAGAAGTAGCAAATAGAAACCAAGATCTGAGAAACACATAGAGAAACATTTGTAAGCAGAATTCTTAGCATTTCTCTGTATTCTCAGTAGTTCAACATTTGTAAGCAGCTGTGTTCATTACACAGAGTTCTCTCGATATAATATATATCTCAGGTGGAATTGTTTAAATCCACCAGAAAGTTTTTAAAGACTCTTGTTTTTAATTACTTGTGTCTTGATTCACATAAGTTTTTATTCCGCATTGTGCTAATCAATACACTTATATTTATATTCGAGTTTGAACATTTTTATTTCAAGAAAAAAGTTCAAGAATTCCATTCAACCCCCCTTCTGTAATTCTTGCTATATTGTTAAGGGACTAACATATGTATGTATGCATGCATGCATGCATGTATGTATGTATATATGTATGTATGTATGTATGTATGAATGTATATGTTTATTGTAAATATATATGCACATAATAATTATAAAATAGTAATAATTTTTAATAAATGAATGATGCGGTGAAATAAATTATATATATATATTAATGTTGGGGTATAATCATAATATTAATTAAATTGTCCATCAAACCCCCATGTTGTTATATAATATATATAATAGATTTTAGTTGATTATTTTTTAACTATTAATTTATGTAATCGGCCGATATCATGAGTTAATTATATGTAAATATGAGATTATCGAGAAATATACTACTAGAGGAACACATATAATTAGGAGATGTGAATTTGAGTGCGAGAGTATCATTGAATTTCTGAGAGCGTTAATACTTGAGAGAGATTAACAATTGCTCTAATTTCCCCATTGATTAAATTACCATTAGTTATTAAATATGTAAAATATTTCGAGAGTGTTAATGTCTGAGAGAGATTAAGAGCATCTTCAAGGATAATAGTTAAAATGGTTAGCTTAATGATGATCATCTAAAATTTTATTTAACAAGTAAGAGATTTTGCTCCAGCGGTATTAGCTATATTGATTAGCTATATTCATTAATATTATTTTTTACTATTTTAGATGTTAAAATAAATTTAGTTTATATTTAATTAAATATGTGTATATTTATTGAAATAGTAATATTAATATATATTACAATTGAAATATAATAACATATTTATATATGACCAAACACGATTAATAAACATTACTTATATATCTATTATAAAATATTTAATTATATTACATTATATTTATATAAATTTGTAATGTACACTAAAATAATTATTAAGTTACAAATAATAAATATAATGTAATATCCCATATTTTCAGATATTATTTTTATAATTATTTGGAATTATTTATGTGATTTTATGTGAATTTTGGTGAATTATCTGATAAGTGGAATTGATGTTTGGATGTTTATATGTGACATTATTTGAATATTTGAATTTTTATATGTCCAGAATAAAATATAGATCATTGTGATATTTTTCTGGTAATATTTGGACTGTTAGATTATTTTATAATGATTTATGAATTATTAATTATTTTCTGAATAATTACCAAAATTATTTTATAAAGCTGGGAATCATCCGACTTCAACCGTTTTTGCGTTTTTACAACCCGAAACTCTTCCGAAAACTCCTTCCTAACCTAATCTGGTAATTCCGGACATTTTCCGTGTTTTGACTTTTTCAATCCGGATTACGGTTTGACCCGTGCGCGGCTCGTCGCAAGATTTTCGATACGATAGTTATTTCGGTAATCAATAAAACCCGTATTCTCGAGAGACGGGATATTTTTACGTTATTTTCGTATATAGTGTTTTATAAAAAGCTCGGTTTTGATAATTATCCAATTCTGGTATTTAATTGTATCGTTTTTATAGTTACTTAGTGGCTAAGTAACTAATTTAACGATCCAAAACGATCCAGAACGATTCAATATTCCATAAATATAAATAGCCTATTTCTTAGTTCGTTTATTCCGTTTATTCATTTGCAACCAGTTAAAACACCGTAAATACAGAGTAAAACCCGAGAAACCGATACGTTCCCGAGAATCAAACACACGAACGAAGGCGTTATCGAACTCCGATTCGGGCGTGCAGCATATCAAAACGAAGCTCTCGAAATCTTCTTTCTAAATCAATCATCAGTTTCTACCCAGAAATTATGCTAATTTTCTTATTTATTTATTTATATTCGAATTATTTGATAATTAAATTATGAAAATTTGTTCTTGATGTTGTTGATGTGATTTGATGCTTCCATGTTGTAGAGCATGTTTTTCTGGTCGATTTGGTATATTATACTTCAAAAATAGAGTTCAGTATCATATAGAAATTAAGGTTTGATTTTCTAAAAATTCTTTGAATATGTGTTCTTGGTGTTCTTGAAGAATTCTGAAAATCAAAGTCAATTTTGAAGGTGTTATTGAACACCAAATCACAAGTATGAATAACCAAAATGAATCACAGACCATTCTCTATCATTTTATATCTTCAAATCGTTTCAACAGTTGGTAAAATTCAAAGTCGATTTTTAGGGTTTTTATTCGAAAATTTGGGGTTCTTATTGGATGATTTTTGGATTATTTTGATGATATGAACTGATTATACATGTCTTAAGCTTCGTTTTAAGATGTTAATTGTTGAATTTGGTTCAGTAAATAGTAAAATCGAGTTTTGCCGGAAAAGATGAACCTGGGGGTCGGGTTTTGATCGATTTAAAGGTTGGGGTGATCAATTGTTGTTGTTGTGGTTTTCGTTGAATTACTCGATTCATTTTGATCGATTTTGATACACAGAACGTAAGAGATGGTGCAGTTTGGCCCTTGTTTGACCTCGCCGGAGTCGACGGCGGTGGCCAGATTCTGGGCGGCGGTGGCCGGATTCTGGGGGGGAGGTGGCCGTGTTCTTCAGAGATTTGGGTGACCCAATCGGGTCAATTTGACCCGGGGTTTTGACCTGGTTTTGATTCCCTTCCCCTCAAAATTCAATCACAAAATCTGTTTTTGGGAAATTCTATTTAATAATAATTCAAAATTCATTATTTCATTTGTAAAATTCATTTTTACTTTCAAAAATCATTATTTTAATTCCGAAAAATATTTTTAATTCTAAAATAAATCTTAATTAATAATTAATTAATTTTAGTTGATAATTAATTATTTAATTAGTCAATTAATTTTAATATTAATTGATTAATTAATTTAATTAGTTATTAATTAATTTTAATTGATTATTTAATTAGATTTAATTATTTATTTTTGATTTAAAAATTCTGAAAAATAGTTTCGAGTTTTAAAATATTATTTTAAATTATTTTACAGGCTCGATAATTCTTAAAAAGTTATTTTCGGGTGTTCGAGCACTATTATTTAATTATTAAATGATTCGGAGATTGTTTTTATTCCGAAAAATGTTCAAAAATTCATAATAAATCAACCGTTCGTCCGTTTAATACGAAACGAACGCCTCCGGACTCAGAAAAATATTCCGCTTTCAATAAAAATACTTTCGAGACCAAAATCCTTTTTGTTTCGAAAGGTCGCTTGTTTTGTAAATCGATTCTAAGTCGCATAGTGACTGAAAAATCATATTTTTGATCCGATTTCAGTTTTAAACATATCGAGTCGACCCTTCTGATGAATTGAGTTTTATGTGATATGAATTATGTGATATATGAGTTATGTGCTTATGTGCTATGTGAATTATGTGCATATGTGGGTCAAGATTCCTGTGTTTGGCTGATATAATTATGTGTAGACTATCGTATGGGTAGACGATAGGATTTTGACGCGCAGTTCGTTGAGTGATTATCGTTTAGACGATTAAATTTGTATCTTTTAATTATAGATACGAGTCTTTCAAGACGATCAGAACCAGAGGGCATGGATGAGGACTAGAGTTGAACAGTGTTGTTGGGTCCCAATGTGTTTGTAGAAGGGGGGGTTGAATACAAACAGCACCGAATAATCGAATTAAATGCGGAATAAAAAATATGAAACAAAATTCAAGTTAAATAAAAATATTATTAAACTTGAAAGGTGTTACAACAACTGTATCGATTACAAGGTATTAATCTCAAATCAATTATTACAAATCTAGAATAAATTCGACATGAACTTTTTCTATTTTTGTAATTAAAAGATCAAATGCTAAATGCGATTTAAGATTAAGTTCTAGGGATTTTAATCCGCTAGATTGATACACAAGAACAAGATAAATAATTCTAGTGGTTTGGATTTAACATTAACAAACTAGAAATTGATCTTGAATTTCTGCAGATGAAGAATGATATTTTTCAGAGGCGGCTGCACTTTTTGTTCTTGACTTGTGTTTTTGTATTTGATTGAGATTATAATGATATGCTGCTTCTCTGCTTCTATTTAATCAATCAGCTGAATCAATTGAATTGGAATGACAATCCTTTAAGCTTGCAAGACTTTCGGTAGGACAATTGAATGAACTAGCAAGACAATCTGAATGAACTAGCAAGACAATCAGAATGAACTAGTAAGACAATCATCCTCCTGATGTAACTTTCGGTGTGACAATTGAATCTGGCCTAGCATGACAATCGGTATGACAATCCTGATTGTCATGCTAGTTCATTTTCAATTGTCTTGCTGATTTAATGCTTGAATTTAATCCAATTAAACTTCTGAAAATTCCTAAAATTCCTAGAATTAATTCAGAATTAATTAATCAATTAATTCAATTAATAAATAAATTATTCTTCGCAGATATAATTTATTTTCTTAATTAAATTAGATGACTCAATTAATTAATAGAGAATTAATTCTAGTCTTGAGCAGCAACCATTCTTCTGCAAATCTTCTGAAAATCACTGAAAATTATGAATCAATTCCATCACTTCAACGTTGACACTCGATGTACTGTCTGGTTCATGAGTGACTAACTTCCGTGACGTTTCTTCATGTCTTGACTCTGACACTTTGATTTTCTTCAGATTAAATCCTTGTAATTAATGATACTCTGACGAGATCTCTGTCATTTGATTAAATCCACGATCTTGATTTATATCACTGAGGCATGATCAAATTCTTGAACTTCTTCCAGTGAATTAACTCCTCAAGTCTGTAGATGAACCTTATTTCTGAATCCTTTGACAGATATTACTTTGCGAGATCTCTCTGACGGTCGATCCACTATTTACTTATTACATTCTTATTTGAGTTGAGTTGAATCCTCGAATATACAAATAGGCTATGACATATGACTTACAATCTCCCCCTATTTGTTTGTTAGACAATAACACACAAATACCTAGAGGATAACTCAACTAACAAATAAGAAAAAGATATAAACATACATGCAAAGTAAATAGCAGAAAAGTTCTGGATGAGATTTAACATTTTCCAGATTCCAAGTAGATGTTCCTCTAGACTGAACATATCTTCAAGTAGTTCCATCTTCATTTGTACAACCACATTTCCTGTTGAGAAGCCCATATCTCTTGCTTCTCCCCCTATGAGAATCAATTGATTAAAGAAGATCACCTTCGTTTTACCACCTCTCCCGTACAATAGGATCCGCAGATAAAAACCAATGGTACTCCCCTAACTGCTTCTTCCCTTACTAGGAAATCACCTTGTGTTTACCACCTCTCCCGTACAATAGGATCCGTAGTTAGAAACAACAATGGTGTGGTGTAGTGTACATTTTTCTTTTTCTTCCTCCCTGCTATTTCTCCCCCTTAGTTGAGGAATCCTCCAAACTATTTCTTAAGCTTTTATCTCCCCCTTAAAGAAGGAATGTATGCCGTCGTCTGAAGGAGTTCTCATATTTCACTTGGTTGGAAAAGAAATAACAAGTAGTTTCTCTTTCTACCTCACTGTGAGTGTGTGATTCTGTTTAGTGTACCTCACATGTGTTTCACTCTTCTCTCCACTCGTGTTTACACTCATTCTCACAAGTGTATCACTCTTCTCTCATAGCTCCATAATCCAGCTGTACCTGCAAGGAAAATCACCTTAGCCATCCTTTAAGGAGGTCACAGGTGGTGCAATGGGAGTTCACAAATCCCCATCCTTGTTAAACTCGTCAGATGAATCTGAGTCATAATTTACAAGTTGCTAGTTTCCCTTTTAGGGTTCCAGATTTGAATTCTGGGAAGGTAAACAATGATCCAACAAATTTAGCATAAGGATCAAAGTTCCCTTCTAATGTCTGTGAAGACATTTCCTTGTGACTTATCAGGTAATATCTGAATCATTGTCAACAAGTTGCCGATCTGCACCTATGTCAGATCCACTATCCGCAGATGCATCCAGGGGATTTAAGCCTGGGGAGGTAGACACTGACCACTGACATATGGCTTTTGGATCAGTATCCTCTCCTAACACCTGTAAAGGCAATTGGTCCACTAAGGAACCTTGAACAATCGAATCTGACCTTAAAATGGTCGAAACTCTTGTTTCCGTCAACTCATCCTTTGTGTGTGTAACCTCTCCTTGTGCATCAAGAATTGTTTATGTTTGAAGTGGTGACACTACATCGGATACCTTGGCCGACAGGCAAAATTCAATAGACTCACCCTGTTGAGAGAATGAATCTAGTAACTGTTTTTGTGCCTTTTCAGCCATTACATCTTTTTGAGAAGATGTATGGGGGCTAGCAGTTGTCTCGGTTTAAATACTACTCATCTATGTATGAGACAGAGCCACTAGGTTGACTACAGAACCTTCCTTATGTGGTGCACTAAGGCACTATCTCCCTCACGCTCATTCATACTACATTTAGTGGTAAGAGAGTGTTGGTTGGTTCTGTTTCTGTGTTTGTCTTTACAGTCTGGGATAGATGTTGTGGGTTTTCAACCTCATGACTGTCAATGAAAGAAAGTCATTGGTGACTGAACCTGTAACACAGAACATATGGTAATAGAGAGAAAATGATTTACAATAGTGATTTTAAAAGATTTTACATGAAATAAGAAATCACTAATGTAGAAAGAAGTTTAATTTTGTTTTTCAATATGAATGAGTTTTTGATAAAACATTGATCACTTAGGGTAAAGTCTAAGTAATTCTCATTCATGTCAAAAGCTTACAAATATCTGCAACATAATGTTAACAACATATCATTGACCGATACTTGTCAAGTACTTTTAGATACTAATTGTTATGTTGCATAATCAATATACCACTGCAAATATAAAACAATATGATTGTGCTTAGTGATAAGATAGTTATTAATATGACGACTCTACTTATTCATATAAAATTATAACTTCTGTTAGAGTGCCATACCATGTCCTTGACGATTGCTTGAGCAGTATACTATTTCATACCAACCTGAAGTGAGATTGTGAAGAAGAAATTGCATAGTCCAATAGATCTGCAGCTGCAAAGTCCATGTACTGTGGTGCATTGACTTCCTCTTTTGACTTACCAACCAGGAGTACACTTGTACACATCTTACTAGAGTACAATTCCAAGTGTAATGTGCAGCAGGTGACTGATATGTCGTAATATTCTCAAGTCTCGTCACTGGTGCTATATGTTAGATACTGCTTCCTGATAATAACCTAGCACAATATACAAAATTACAATGATAACATTCCCAGCTTGCAAACAGCCATATCCCTCATATAAACCTTTGCTGTTATCTCCAAAGGTAACCATGGGGCCAGCTTTCTCAACCACATTTGATAGCAGGGCTCTATCTCCGGTCATATGTCTTGATGATCCACTGTCAAGAATCCACACTACCGGTTATACTTGTTTAATGCCCTGCACTACAAATGGATTAGACCTTCTTCGGAACCCAAACTTGGTTGGGCCCGGCATACTTGTAGAATTGTCCTTTGTCAGGCAAAACAACATTTTTAATTTTAATTGTCTCAACTTTCTCAATGACTGAACATTTGACCTTGTAAACAGCCTTAACAAATTTCTGTTTAAGCTTAGGCACAAATGTCTCCTTTCTAGCCTTAGAAGGACTAGCAGTCTTAGACCTATCATGCTTCATGTTATTCACATGCTGACGAGGAGTAGTCTTATCATTAGACACATGTTTACCATTAAAATAAGCATACATCATATTAAAAGCACAAGACATACAATTAGCAACATCACATGCTTTATGAGAGTGATTAACAGCAGGCAATTTATGCATGGTAGACATGGCATTATTGTTATCCAACTCATGTGTGTCTGAGTTAGTCTCAGTTGCTTTCACAACTTTGACCGGAACTTTCGACTCACTTGACTTGGAAACAATCTTCTCATTAGCAAGATCTTCAGCACGTATTTCTTCTTGAATAACAGAAGAGGTCGCATCAAATGGTTCAGCAATTGATGCTTTATAGAGGGGTTCATCAACACCCTTAAGCACATGTGGTACTTCCCTCCCTTTAGCACATACATGAGGAGGGGAGTTTATGCCTAATTCTCCAATAGCAGCATTGTAATCATAACCTATTCCAGATGTTTGATTAACAGCTTGCTTACTGTAGAACTCTTTAGCCTTCGAACAAGAATTGAAGTAGGCTCTAACCTTAGTCTCAAGACCGGTGATCTTGTCTTTGAGAATAGTTTCGAGTTTTCTATAACAGTCAACTCTATTCTCTAGAAAAGATACCTGTTCTTTTAATTTGTCTTGATTAATGTGCACAAGTCTTAATTCATTGACCTCTTTCTCAAGGTCTGTGATCTGTAAACTTAACAGTTCATTATCACGACGTGCACAATCTAAGTTACCTCTTAGATGATAAACCATTTCAGCATCAGAAAGTTTTACCTCTATTCTTGACGATGAAGCTTTTCCATCAATAGCCATAAGAGCAAGATTTCCTTCATCTTCATCTTCACTGTCAGTATCATCCCAGCTTCTTCCCTTTGCCAGATAAGCCCTTTCAGAGTTCTTTCTTACTTGCTTTGGCTTTCTACATTCTGTGGCAAAGTGTCCCAACTCATTGCAGTTATAGCATCTAATGGTGCTCCGATCAACCATCCCTGTTTTGTATCCACCACTGCTGGTGTTAGAGGATGAAGATCCACCTTTCTGGAATTTGTTGTAGTTGGACTTGTACTTAAGCTTGGGATTCCTCTTGAATCTGACATGGGAGAATCTCTTGACAATTTGGGCCATTGACTCGTCTTCCAATTGCTCCAGCTCTTCCAAGGAATAAAAATCATCACTTGATTGATTTGTAGTAGGAGGATCATATTCTGCTACTAACTCATTTTCCTCACCCTTGGAAAACTGTACCATTCTTTCTAACTGTTGAGATTGTTGTTGTTGTTGACCTTCAGCTACAAGTGCAGTAGATGTGCTGACCATTCTATCCTTCCCGTAGACTTCCTTCTGTTGAATCTGCTCCAACTCATAGGTTTTTAACACTCCATAGAGCCTGTCCAAAGAAATCTCACTCAGATCTCTAGCTTCTCTAATGGCAGTGATTCTATGTTCAAGATGAGCTGGCAGTGTTAAAAGGAACTTTTTGTTGACCTCCCTGATTGAATAATACTTTCCATTGATGTTCAGGTTGTTGATCAACGCATTGTACCTCTCAAACACTTCAGTAATTCCTTCTCCTGGATTTGATTTGAAATGTTCATATTCAGAGGTTAGGATTTCCAACTTGTTCTCCCTAACTTCCTCTGTGCCTTCATTAATCACCTCAATAGTTTCCCACATGTGATTTGAATTTTTACAGTTCATCACATGTCTGTTCATCAAGGGATCAAGGGAATCAATTAATATTAATTGAAGGCTGGCATCCAAGGAGGCTTCTTCCTTCTCAGCAGGAGAAAAATCTTCAGGCTCTTTTAGATAGGTTCTAGCTTCAGTAGTCACCACACCATCTATTATTACCTCCGGTTCAATAACCATCGGAGTTTTTATACCCTTCTTTAACAAGTTTGAATATTTGGGATTTGCAACTTGTAAAAATAATAGCATCTTCTTCTTCCACATGATATAATTCTCTTTATCAAATTGTGGAATTTTAACGGTTCCAACTTTATGTGAAGTCATTATGAATTTTTGAATAAATAAAAATTCAAGGAGTTGAAAAATCACAAAAGTCTAGGATCTTGATTTGTTCGTTAATCAGAAGGTTCTGATACCAATTGTTGGGTCCCAATGTGTTTGTAGAAGGGGGGGGTTGAATACAAACAGCACCGAATAATCGAATTAAATGCGGAATAAAAAATTTGAAACAAAATTCAAGTTAAATAAAAATATTATTAAACTTGAAAGGTGTTACAACAACTGTATCGATTACAAGGTATTAATCTCAAATCAATTATTACAAATCTAGAATAAATTCGACATGAACTTTTTCTATTTTTGTAATTAAAAGATCAAATGCTAAATGCGATTTGAGATTAAGTTCTAGGGATTTTAATCCGCTAGATTGATACACAAGAACAAGATAAATAATTCTAGTGGTTTGGATTTAACATTAACAAACTAGAAATTGATCTTGAATTTCTGCAGATGAAGAATGATATTTTTCAGAGGCGGCTGCACTTTTTGTTCTTGACTTGTGTTTTTGTATTTGATTGAGATTATAATGATATGCTGCTTCTCTGCTTCTATTTAATCAATCAGCTGAATCAATTGAATTGGAATGACAATCCTTTAAGCTTGCAAGACTTTCGGTAGGACAATTGAATGAACTAGCAAGACAATCTGAATGAACTAGCAAGACAATCAGAATGAACTAGCAAGACAATCATCCTCCTGATGTAACTTTCGGTGTGACAATTGAATCTGGCCTAGCATGACAATCGGTATGACAATCCTGATTGTCATGCTAGTTCATTTTCAATTGTCTTGCTGATTTAATGCTTGAATTTAATCCAATTAAACTTCTGAAAATTCCTAAAATTCCTAGAATTAATTCAGAATTAATTAATCAATTAATTCAATTAATAAATAAATTATTCTTCGCAGATATAATTTATTTTCTTAATTAAATTAGATGACTCAATTAATTAATAGAGAATTAATTCTAGTCTTGAGCAGCAACCATTCTTCTGCAAATCTTCTGAAAATCACTGAAAATTATGAATTAATTCCATCACTTCAACGTTGACACTCGATGTACTGTCTGGTTCATGAGTGACTAACTTCTGTGACGTTTCTTCATGTCTTGACTCTGACACTTTGATTTTCTTCAGATTAAATCCTTGTAATTAATGATACTCTGACGAGATCTCTGTCATTTGATTAAATCCACGATCTTGATTTATATCACTGAGGCATGATCAAATTCTTGAACTTCTTCCAGTGAATTAACTCCTCAAGTCTGTAGATGAACCTTATTTCTGAATCCTTTGACAGATATTACTTTGCGAGATCTCTCTGACGGTCGATCCACTATTTACTTATTACATTCTTATTTGAGTTGAGTTGAATCCTCGAATATACAAATAGGCTATGACATATGACTTACAAGTGTGGAATATTAGGTTGCAGCACTGCATGAGCAGCAGACCAAAGAATTAGTAGAAGAAAGATGGTGATGCTTTGAGACAGAATGTCAGAATAGATGCGTGTTTACGAGTGTGACTAACTGCTAAATCTCAAAGGCAAGTACCCCCTGACTTCACTTATCGTTCAAGTGATGTTTATTTCAAATCATATTATGCAAGTATCCCTATCATCACTTATTGTTCAAGTGATATTTATTTTAAATCTTTTGATGCAAGTATTGTTTTCCCTATTCTCAGTTTAGAATCGATAAATGTTTTACATATCGCTGAATTAAATGATTCTGTTTACGCAAGTACCCTCTGCTATTCAATGTTCAGAATAGTCAAGTGGTTTTACTTATCCAATTATCGGATTTATAAATGTTTTGGATTTTGAGAAAAATGATTTGGTTGCGAATATTCCTATCCAAGAATTGGGGGAAAATACAATTATTTCGGGTGTCGAGTATCATGACCCCATTTCAATAAAAGGTTTTAAGATTGTATCATAATTGCGTAAGTGACCGGGACGGACGGTCCAGCGGAGGGCTATTTCTAAGTTCCATATGAAATATTATGACACCATTTTGCCACAGGCTAATTATGCCTTTTTATTTGAGTACTTGTGTTTTTGGGGTCACGTTTCTAAGAATCATGACCTTGTGCTATCACACGGGCTGATCAGCATGTGATAGTACGTCCGTCGGAGAATGATCTTAATCTAAATTATCATATCATTTCTGATATTCATAGAATAATGATTTATCAACTGATTCTGTTTTGGATTAAAAGTATTGATTCTGTTTTGGATTAAAAGTGAATTGTGGCTTTGATTCAGTTTCTGATTTTGAGAATACTTAGTTTGTTGTTAAATATCAAAGGTGGTATTAGTATAGATGACTGATGTTGACTTCAGTATGGGTGTTGTGAGCATCAGAGTTTGTATTGATATCTAATTTGATATGATAGCAAAGTAAGTATTAATTTGAAAAGTTCGGTTTTGACTGGGTTTATGATCCACTCCATAATCATTGTTTCATGTTAGCATTGTTTACGATATTTCCATAACCACTGTTTTACGAGTTTTATTCTTATCAAGATTCAAAGTATTGCTGAAGCCTTTCGCTTGAAAATATCAAAAAGAATTTTATGATTAGCAATTATGAGTTTAAATGTTCTGCTCTGATGCAGATGTCGGTTTTATATCAAACGACCCTATATTTACTATAATGAACTTGCTGAGCATTTCTTGCGCTCATACTTGCCTGTTTTTAAATTTAACCTCCAGTGAGGATTAGCTTGCGCTGTTTAGCTGCGTAATTCGAGGAAGCAAAGAAGAAGCTTTTGGAAGGTGGTTGGTCCAGGGTTTGCGGGCTAGTGTAAGTTCTATTGTATAAAGTTGTTTATATTATATTATATTATAGTTGTGTATTTTATTTGGGCTTAGTATACTTCATTTCGAAGTTATACTAGTGGGTTTAATTGTGAGTTGGAATTTATTGAAAAGAGTGTCAAAAGAAAGTGAAAAAAAAATGTGTGGAATTTGGAATTCTTGTTTCCAAAACTGTAACCTTAAAAGATCTTGGATTAGTTGGGGTCATTTATGTTAAATATCTTCCGCTGGCATTTATTTATTGATTAAACAGGTTGATTTGGATTGAAGTTTTATAGTGACGACCAAATCCTCTGACCCCGGATTTGGGGGCGTTATATATAAAATAAGAGTTTTAAAACATATGTATCAAATGTAATATAAATATATGTATGTATTAATGTGTACTCACATTTAGGTTTAAATTAGGCTGAATGGTGACGCAGATTTTTTAGCTAATGGTTAGAGCATCAACAAATATAGAAGACCGGATAGATGATATGTAAAAATATTGCTAACATGTGCCATGGTTGAAGGGGTACATTTTTAGCTAATATGTATATGATACTGCCACATAGACATTTTAGCTAATAGGTGCATACTGTTGTAAATGCTCTAACATATGTTAGTTATGTGATCATTTTAGCGTCTAATTATTTAGTGTTAATTTAATTATAATTAGTTGTTAGATAAAATCTCGACACAATCGCCCCTCACTTTAAAGAATTTATAATAATTATACTGAAATTGATATAATCTGTCTCTTTATGGATACGACTCGCTGGCCACTTTTTACTAGCAATGGATACCGTGCGCTTGCTGCTCGATATAAAATAAGCACATTAGAAATTAGTGTTATTTTGGTATCTATGATTCTGTCTATCTGTTTCTGTTTCTTATTTCTTCCTTTTATCCTCCTATAATTTCAAGATTACCTTATACTGTTGGTAAGACTGCGTAGCTGTATGAACAGTTACGTGATAACTCAACACAATAACAATACTAGAACAAGATAAGTTAATAATACTATGTCTACACAAGAAATCAGGATGAATATAGACAAGGCAAATACAAAGAATCAGAAGATTAGAAGAAGGCTGGAAGTATATTTACAGGTCACTGAAAGAAGTTCATTAATATGTTCATGCCTCAGTGAAGAATAAAGGTTAAAGACTTTCAGGATTTAAGAAATGATGAAGATTCAGTGTATAAGTGCTACCAGAAGATTTCAGTGTATTGGCATTGATTAAATATAGACAGTGTGTGAAGCATAGATATCTGAAGAATTGAAGACATGGTATAGACAAAGGTTAAAGAAGACAATTGCAGTCTTGAAGTTATACTCACTGACAGGAGTTCATTTATATGGTCAAGCATTGGTGAAGAACAGTGAATGAAGTATTCAAGATTATAGTAGCAATGAAAACGTTGTCTAAAGCACCAGAAAGGATTCCAGTGAAAGTAAATTTGTTTATTGACAGTTAGTGTTAGAAGCAATGGATATTCAACCAATCTGTATCAACTCAGAAACACAAGTCAAATTGAATTAGGTTCTCTCAATGCTAGTTATTTGTGAACCAGACCAGTGCACTAAACATCAGTATTCAAGAAAGTATTTTGATTCAATTACAGAAGAAAAATGATTGATACATTGAAGAATGGTTTGACAAAGAGCTAAAATACTCTAAGTCATAACAGCTCTCTCTACCTAGTCTCCACAGAAATAGACTAAGTCTATCTGGTAGCCATAGGAGATTAGTCGCCATAGAACTGTCGCCATAGAGCTATTACCAGAGAAATGCACAAGACAACTCTGTCGCCATAGAACTGTTTCCACAGAGCTGTCACCACAGAAATGCACAAGACAACTCTATCGCCACAGAGCTGTCGCCACAGAGAAGGCACAGGGGATGCTGTCGCCACATAGCTCAGTCGCCATAGACGTGTTATTCATTGATTCATTTGCAGTAATTCAAGGATTTGTGTGGACACAGAAATGCCACCTATCCAACTGAATTGATATAAGTCTACACTTTGAAGCAGAATAAAGTGTTCTGAGTTCTGTTCATCTTCTCTCTCACGAGAGGAGATAAAAACAAGAAACAAAGAGAATACGGAGAAGCTCCAGGCACATTTTTTATCTGTTTAACTTATCACCGGAGTAACGTTATAATGCCCGATTTAACTCTTGTATATTCATAGGGGCTTTATAATCGTTACCCGGTAATTAAATCCTTAGACAAACAAAAGCTAAATTATTGTATAGGATTTGATTTGTAAATCTTTGTAGTAGCTAGGAACTTTTTTGTTCTTAGATTGTAGCCGGTTAATTTATTTACCGGAGTGTAGCCAACACCCCTCGAGGATTTATATACGAATATATATATTTCCCCGAATATCTTGTGTTTCTCATTTTATATTCCCAAATACTATTCCTCTCAAGAACACGAAAACACTAACTGATCACTAAATATTATATCCACTAAAGATTCGAAAGAATTTTTAATTTAGTGATTATCGTATTCAATCCCCCCTCTACGATAATTCGGGACCTAACAATTGGTATCAGAGCTTGTTGATCGATATACAGATCAGATCCGGTGTGTCAGCCCAAACAATCAAGTTCTCATATTTTCAGATTTTTTAATTTTCAAAAATTATCAACACTTGAGATTTTTAAATTATAAATAATTTGGACTTAACTATAATTTTTATTTCTGATTTATTTATTTTTCCATAAAATTTAAAATTCTTAAATTTAAATTTTTCTTAAATAATAATTTACATTTTATTTAATTTTTAAGAAAATTCAAAATTCTTGAAAATTAGATTTTATGTAAATATTTATTTTTGACTAATTTATTTTCTAAGAAAATTAAAAAGATTGGAAATTTAAATTTCTCTTAAATATTTAATTAAGGGTACTCAAGGTATTGGTAGACTCAAGATTCCTCCAGGCTTTTAAAGTGGATTTTAATCTTTCGAAGAAAACGAAGACCGTGTACTATTCAGACGGAAAATTTCTGAACATGGAAATTGTAGATAATGGTTTTCTTACTCCATTGGAATTGATTTCAAGACCTACAGATGAGAATTGTGGATCTTCCTCAAAGGCTTACTCCATAGGATACCACTGGTTTTCAGATGCAAGAATTGAATGAAATTTCTACGGGTACAATTTTTCTCGGAGATTTTAAGACAACTCTATGATTCCAGATTATACAGTCATACAGTGGTTTGTACCAATGCTATATTTATTTGGGAATCAATGAGATCATACATGCAGGAATTGTGGAGGTCAGAGAGAATAGTGGGGACAAATAAATATCTCAGTTACATACAGTAAAGTTGGAACCTCGGGACAGAATATAAGAGTTACTAATAACTGAATCAGAAGAAGCTCAGGTAGAAGTACTTGAGGGACTGAACGTCAGGACAGTGTTTCACATGTAAGGGAAGTTTGGTCGTATCACATTCACAAGGAGTACATAAGCTATATCCAAGGATCAAGACTATCTATTCTGAAGCAGAGATTCTTACAGATTCAGTTCAAGAGGTGGTTACAGACTGTGGTTGGGACATAAACAAGATTTGATAGCTACAGGTTTGACAAGACATATGTGTCAAGTAACTATCAGGGGTTTTTCTAAAACAGAACAAGAAGCTTGACAAACAAAGATGAGTAGGGATTCAGTTGAAGAGTTGAGACAAAGATGGAATATTTTCTTAGGGAAGCAGCCAGTCAAAACTTATAGTGCATGGGAAAGAGTTGGGATGGATCAGATGATGAGAATAATGAATATCTTGCTTTCATAGCAATCTCTGAAGATGGTTCAACTCACATATCTCAGGTTTCAAAATTCTTGAACCACTACAATATTTTGTTCTTAATATTCAATGCATGATAAGATCTTAGTGTTTAAATGTTTAACACTCGCACAAGCATGATAGCATCACACATAGACAATGCTGAACTAGATCACTAGATTTTTTTTTAAATAGGATTGATGTTTAACTTGTGCATGTTACATTAGATGATCTTAAATAATTGTTTGAATATATGTTGAACATGATTAATTGCTTTAGTAAGATAGATGTTTTCCAGCATATAAGACCTGTGTTTATGATTATCTCTTGTATCCTATTACAATGTGATTTATCCATTTAATCTGAATTGTTTGTTAAGATGTATTAATTTATAATTGGAATTAAGATAGCTAGGTGAGATACATCAATAGGATTGGACTAGATAGAATTAGTGATTTATTTGTTAATTATGTTTGTTCCATATCATGTTTGTCTTACTTAATTCTTATGCATAATGTTTCTGAATGAATGCCATGTATTCTTAATACAATGCTTGCTTATATTTATGTCATGAATGCATCTCTTAGTACTTGCATTAATTATAGAAAGCATGTTTAGGATTACAATAGGACAAAGACTGTTAGTCCTCCTTCTGTAAGGTTGGAATTAATTTTCCCCTAGCCTAGAGACAATATGTCAAGGGTATTTAAATGGAGAAAATGGTCAGTCAAACATAAGAATTAGTTTGATAAGGTTGCAGCTGTTGTCTCTATTTATAGTAAAATCTCTAATCCATCTGGACCCAAACTGATAAGTTGGGTACCAAGAACTGTTAATCTATTTGTGAGTGCAGGACGTAACAGGTTAATTGATTCATATGTATTCTTGCCAATTCATACTCAAGGCATATGATCAAAGAAATAGCCTCACAATCAAATGTGGTTGACAAAAGCTATTCCGTCAATAATCTTTGGAGATGACAACAAAGGTTTTCATTACGGGACAAGCTATGCAGAGAAGGGATGTCATCATGGATTCAACAATTGCTATCACTAATAACAACTAATCATTGGAGTCACTGATAACATTGAAGCAAATTCCTTACTGGAGAATCAAGGTACAAATCCTCTTATCAGACAGTTCCGTATCAAAGGACAAATTGTCAATTCAAAGAAGGATTAGTGTCTCATCTGAAGCAGGAAGATTGAGAAGCTTGCTCTTCTTAGAGTAAGGAAAGGGAATGCTCGTGGCTAGACTAGAATCTCTGTAAAGGTGAAGTCAATGGTTTCTACTGGAAAGCTTCATCTGACAAAAGTTTAGATTTGGCATTAGAAGCTCTCACCCTTGAACATCAACTCAAGGAACTCTTTTGTAAAAAGGGATTAGTGAGATGACTGCCTCATCTGGAATTCAGAAGACGATAAATGTGAGGCATGTCAGAAAGAGGAGTCAAAGACAACATCACATCAAAGCAAAGATATACCTTAGTGATGGTGATTGACCACTCTTATGAAACAAAGTTATTGTTCATGCATTTTCAAGACAAGACATCACAGATGGTGATTAATCATATCAGAATATTAAGTTGGAAGCAACTGTAAAAGAAATGATCTTGTGGTCAGATAATGAGACTGAATTCAAGAAGTAATTCTGATTAATATCTATAATATTAAGAGTATTTTGAGACACATTCAACACTGGGAACTCCGTGTCCTAATGGAGTGGTACCAAGGAAAGAACCACAACTTGATTAAAGCTACAAGGGAAATATCAAGCTAATCAAGACTTTCTAAATACCAAAGAGTTGGAGCAGTCAATACAGTTTGCAACAAGTAAGATCAAGCCTTGATCAGGATGTATACATGAAGACCACTAATGATTTAATGGCCAACAGAAGCAAACACTGGATAACCTAAAAGTGTTTGGAGAGAATGTTCTACATAAGCAAACAATGAAATGTTTTCATTTGTTTGAAGATCTTGGCATTTTCAACTAAGACTTATGAGGATATTCTTCATGGCTGCTCAGTGGAGTCTACAACCTACAGGGTATTTGTGGTTAATCAACAGAAGGTGATAGACAGTCTAAGTGCACAGTTCAACAACTCCATGCTCCAAGTTGTTAAAGGAGAAATTAATTGTATTGATGATTCATATCCAAGAAGTGGAATGGCAGTGTATAACACAACTCATTTCTTCAATGAAGCCATTCAACAAGGGTAAGGATTTTCAGGAAATCCCAGCAACAGCTTAGGGGGAGCAAAAGAAGGATCAACTAGTCAGACACAACACCACATTGAAAATTCAGAGAACACAACAAGAACATATTTCCTGAGACAAAGGGTTTGATGTGAAGTCTATTCCCAGAGTCTAGTTCTTAAGTGATTCAGATGGTGGAGTAATGATTAGCAGGGCTACTAAGTGTGAATGATTATTTCTCTAGTTTTCTATCTAAGGAAGAAACTAAGAAAGTTACAGAAGCTCTGATAGATCCGGAGTGATTGGGTGATTACAAAGCAAGATGAACTCAATCAGTCAGCAAGAAGATTGTAGGGAAGCTGGTATCCAAACCAAATGATAATATTGTAATTGGTACAAGGATAACCAGAAGTCAAACTGGATGACAATGGCATTGTTATGAGGGACAAGGCCAAACTAGATGCTAGGTTATTATCAGGAAGCAGTATCTAACAGACAGCACCAGTGATGAGACTTGAGGATATTATGACATATCAGGTTCTTGATGCACATTACACTTGGAATTGGACTCTAGTAGATGTGTACAAGTGCACTCCTGGTTGGTGAGTGAAAAGAGGAAGTCAATGCACAACAGTTCATGGATTTTGCAGTTGCAGACCTATTGGACTACGTATATCTCTTCTTCACAAGCTCACTTCAGGTTGGTATGAACTAGTATACTACTCAAGAAATCGTCAAGGACATAGTACGGCACTCTAACTGAAGTTACAAGTTTAATATAAACTATTAGAGTCAGTATACTAATAACTCTCTTATCACTAGGCACAAACATATTGTGTTATACGTGCAGTGATATAATGATAATGTTATATGTTGGTCTACTAACAAAAACTTGTGCAAGATTATTTTCTAAGTAATTGCGGAGTAGGTATGGAGGAGCGTGTTGGAAAGGTTGCAATTCTTTTTGGGATTACTATAAGCAAGCCATTAGAATAATTCTTTTAGGAGCTCAAGCAAGCCAAAAGATTAATTCTTTTAGGAGCACAAGTAAACCAAAAGAATAATGGCAATACAAGTAAATTAAGGATCTTTTGAAGATGTAAAATTTGGAAGATTCTGAACATGCCAAGACTACTTACCAACAGAAACCACTAAAGCTTGATCAGTGCAACTCAGGTATAATGAAAAGCTATAGAGGTATGACGAGCTCACTCTTTTACTCAAATGTGAATAGACAACTTGTAATGTTCTCAAGATGCCAAAGTGCAAGGTTCCAAGTGGATCCTAGAGAATCCAATCTTATAGCTATTAACAAGATTATTAGATATCTTAAGGGACTATCAACTCTTGGAGTAAAGTACCCTAAAGATATTATGCTTAACATGTTTGGCTATATAGATATAGATTAATCAGGTTGTAAGAAAGATAGGAGAAACATCTCTGAAGCTGTCAACCTAAGTGACAGGAGAAGCATCTCAGGAAGCTGTCAACTTCATGAAAGAAGATTGGTTTCCTGTTATGATAAGAGACAATCTCAAATTCAACAACTCTGTGAACACTCTATGACAAGGCACCTTCACACCAGGTATCATTTCTTTAGAGAACATGTCTTTAAGTCTAAGAGCTACTTGCAGAAACAATTACCAAATCACTTGTTAAAGCTAATTTTTCAAGACTGGTTTGTAAGTGTGGGATATCATTCATTGCATATTAGTTGGAAATCCCATCTGTAAGGAATTCTTAATATAAGTTCACAAGTATTAAATCTTCAATATTTAAAGGACTTGTGAATTTATCAGTAATCCGGTACCTCGTACTTAGTGCTACTATCTTGATTATCATGAATACAATGTCAGATTCTTTTCTGGTAGTTGAGTATTATAGCATTAAGTTTGAACTTTATTTTAATTGATTTAAATTATGACTGTAG
The DNA here is from genome assembly GCF_009905375.1 of Apium graveolens. Taxonomy (NCBI): domain Eukaryota; kingdom Viridiplantae; phylum Streptophyta; class Magnoliopsida; order Apiales; family Apiaceae; genus Apium; species Apium graveolens. The sequence goes on along the minus strand of NC_133654.1, from coordinate 14,826,502 downwards.
ATAATTCCATTCCATATCAGTCTCATAACTTAAATTATATTAAAATCATATGCAGCATAGTTATTTGTATCATGTACGAATAATTGTTGTACTTTCAGTATTAGTGATATTATTTAGAATTTTTGTTCTAAGTAATCACTGCTTATTTATAAAATCACTAATATTGAAAGTTGAAGTATTTTCTAAGTGATGTATATAAAACACTCAATATTTTATATGCTTAGAAAGTATTTCTAAATTACTAATTATCCAGAAAGTGATTGCCATGTATATAACCCATATATTCTATTGGTGATTATTCAAGGATAATTATAAATATTTAAGTGCTAGTATCTAACTCATAGATATTTAGTATTTATTTATTTAGTATTTATTTTGGGTAGTTTGGATTATGGAAATTGAAGCAATTCAATGATTTCATTTGCTCCATAATTCAAACTAACTTAAAATAAATAAGCAGCATGATTGATTATAACTAAATCTGTCAACAATTGATATCTAGTATATTGATTGTAACTTATATGTTTTAAGTTAATTATGAGATACTTGTTTTAGTGAATTTAGCAATGTTTATATCTCAAGAATTCACTGTAATCAGTATCATGATTGTAGCATGATTAGTTGTGTGGAATTTCTTGACTTATATCAGTTAATGATATTTAGTTAAGAGTTTAACTATGAACTATTTGTGAAGTAATAGTATTTGTGACATTACTTTGAACTCCTCTAAGTAATCAATGCTTATCCTAAGTCACTTATACTGATATAGAAAGTGTAGAAATTTTTCTTAAGTACAACTATGGTTAAAATGTTTGATTGCTTTATTAGAAGTAACCATTTGTTGTCAAGTTAAAATAATTTTTTATACTTATTTGCAAATTCCTAAACACTTTGATAATAGATGCAATACTCAATGGATCAAAGTATATGAAACTTAGAATATTTTTCAAAGATTGCAAACAAGTCAATGTTGGCTAATGTTGCTTTATTTATCGAACCAATATTGTTTGAGATATTATAGTTGTTAGGAGTTAACAATTATATGATATATGAAATTGAATGCTGATGTCTTTTTAATAGATAATTGATATTTAATTTATTGATATCTTATTTTAATATTTAAAATAGGATGCAATATAATTATTGGTATCCAAAGTACTTGACAAGTATCAGACAATGATATATTGTTAATATATTATTGCAGATAATTGTGAGATTTTAAGTTCTAGTGAATTTACATACTTTGATATATCTGACAGATTCACTACAATTTGAAATTAGTAGCACAGTCAGTCTTATTAAGATTATTTATCAATAAACAATATTGTTGGTAATAATTTTATAAAGATAGATTATGGAGCTTTTGACATGAATGAGAATTGCTTAGACTTTACCCTAAGTGGTCAATGTTTTTACAAAAACTCATTCATATTGAAAGACAAAATCTTTCGTTCTCTTCTTAATACTGCTACGTCATCGGTGTGTGTCTTATCAAATCATTTATCTTTTTAGTCATAAAAACAGACTTGTGCACTCGAATAGTTTTAGGAGAAAATCAAACTTCTTTCTACATTAGTGATTGTTTATTTCATTAAAACCTTTTTGAAATCACTATTGTACATCATTTCTCTCAAAATATTAAATGCATAATTTTCATTCATTATAGATCTTAAGTGCATTTTATCTCTATATTGTCATATGCTCTGTGATGCAGGTTCAACCTCCAATGGCATTCTTTCATTTGATAGTCATGAGGTTGAAAACTCACAACTTCTATCCCAGACTGTAAAGACAAACACGGAAACAGAACCAACCAACATTCTCTCGCCACTAAAATGAAGTATGAATGAGCATGAGGGAGAAAGTGCCTTAGTGCACCATATAAGGAAGGTTCTGAAGTCAACCCAGCAGCTCTGTCTCCTACAAAGATGAGTAGTACTTAAACCAAGGCAACTGCTAGCCCCCATACATCTTCTCAAAAAGATGTAATGGCTAAAAAGGCACAAAAACAGTCACTAGATTCATCCTCTCAACAGGGTGCGTCTATTGAAATTCACATGTCGGCCAAGGCATCCGATGTAGTGTCACCACCTTAAATATAAACAATTCTTGATGCACAAGGAAAGGTTTCACACACAAAGGAAGAGTTGACGGAAATAAGAGTTTCGACCATTTCAAGGTTAGATTCGACTATTCAAGGTTCTTTAATTAACCAATTGCCTTTACAGGTGTTAGGAGAGGATATTGATCCAATAGCCATATGTCAGTGGTTAGTGTCTACCTCCCCATGACTAATAAACCTGGATGCATCTGCGGATAGTGGATCTGACATAGGTGCAGATCGACAACTTGTTGACAATGATTCAGATATTACCTGATGAGCCACAAGGAAATATCTTCACAGACATTAGAAGGGAACTTTGATCTTTATGCTAAATTCTTTGGATCATTGTTTACCTTACCAGAGTTCAAATCTGGAACCCTAAAAGGGAAACTAGAAACTTGTAGATTATAACTCAGATTCATCTGACGAGTCTAACAAGGATGGGGATTTGTGAACTCACATTGTACCACATGTGACCTCCTTAAGGATGGCTAAGGTGATTTTCCTTGCAGGTACAACTGGATTTTGGAGCTATGAGAGGAGTGATACACTTGTGAGAATGAGTGTAAACACGAGTGGAGAGAAGAGTGAAACACTTGTGAGATGCACGAAACAGAATCACACACTCACAGTGAGGAAGAAAGAGAAACACCATATCCCATTCCCTATCCCTAAACATAATTCTTGATACTTCGGGTCTCGATTCTTTTTATGATTGGAACTTAACTCTTAGGAACCTAACATTTACAGATTGGATAGAATACTTCGAGACCTAACAAGTTGGGAGCTAACAATTGATAACAATTGGTGATCTCACAGTTGGGAGGTATAAGGAGTTGGGAATATTGGTTAACAGGATGATCAACAGTGAAGCCATTTTGCAGCATTTAAAAGGACATGGTTGATCCGACTCTAACTTGTTATTTCTTTTCCAACCAAGTCAAATATGAGAACTCCTTCAGACAACAGCATACATTCCTTCTCTAAGGGGGAGATAAAAGCTTATATAATAGTTTGGAGGATTCCTCAACTAATGGGGAGAAATAGCAGGGGAGGAAAGAAAAAGGTAAAGCACATGTACACTATACCACACCATTGTTGTTTGTAACTACGGATCCTATTATACGAGAGAGGTGGTAAAACACAAGGTGATTTCCTAGTAATCAGAAGAAGTGGTTTGGTTCATCACTATTCTTCATAAGGGGAGAAGCTGTTTTCCAAAAGGGGAGTACCATTAGTTCTTATATGCGGATCCTATTATACGGGAGATGTGGTAGACGAAGGTGATCTCCTTTAAGCAGTTGATTCTCAGAGGGGGATAAGCAAGAGAGATATGCGCTTCTCAACAGGAAATGTGGTTGTACAAAAGAAGCTGATGATGATTACTTCAAGACTGAGAAGTATTATCTGGCAGAGATTTGAAGAACCAAGGAAAGGAAGATGAAACTACTTGAAGATCAGTTCAGTGCTAGAGGAACAAGCATCTTTCATTCCAGTTACTCAAGAAATCTGGAAATGCAGTATTTGATCCAGAAAACTAGTAGCATTAGTTACAAGTCCCGGCACATTACTTTTTCTAGTTGTTAGTTGAGTTATCCTCTCTATTTAATGTGTTTGTTAAGTTTAACAATCAAATAGGGGGAGATTGTTGGTGAGACTGCGTAGCTGTATGAACAGTTATGTGATAACTCAAAACAATAACAACACTAGAACAAGACAGATTAATAATACTACGTCTACACAAGAAATCAGGATGAATGAAGACAAGGCAAATACAAAGAATCAGCAGATTAGAAGAAGGCTGGAAGTCGATTTACAGGTCACTGAAAGAAGTTCATTAATATGTTCATGCCTCAGTGAAGAATAAAGGTTAAAGACTTTCAGGGTTTCAGAAATGATGAAGATTCAGTGTATAAGTGTTACCAGAAGATTTCAGTGTATTGGTATTGATTAAAGATAGACAGTGTGTGAAATATAGGAATCTGAAGAATTGAAGACATGGTATAGACAAAGGTTAAAGAAGATAATTGCAGTCTTGAAGTTATACTCACTGACAGGAGTTTATTTATATGGTCAAGCGTTGGTGAAGAACAGTGAATGAAGTATTCAATATTGTAGTAGCAATGAAGACGTTGTCTAAAGTACCAGAAAGGATTCCAGTGAAAGTACATTTGTTTATTGACGGTCAGTGTTAGAAGCAATGGATATTCAACCAATCTCTATCAACTCAGAAACACAAGTCAAATTGAATTAGGTTCTCTCAATGCTAGTTGTTTGTGAACCAAACCAGTGCACTAAACATCAGTATTCAAGAAAGTATTTTGATTCCATTACAGAAGAAAAATGATTGATACATTGAAGAATGGTTTGACAAAGAGCTAAAATACTCTAAGTCATAACAGCTCTCTCTACCTAGTCGCCACAGAAATAGACTAAGTCTATCTGGTAGCCATAGGAGATCAGTCGCCATAAAACTGTCGCCACAGAGCTATTACCAGAGAAATGCACAAGACAACTCTGTCGCCATAGAACTGTCGCCACAGAGCTGTTACCAGAGAAATGCACAAGACAACTTTGTCGCCATAGAACTATCACCACAGAGCTGTCACCACAGAAATGCACAAGACAACTCTGTCGCGACAGAGCTGTCACCATAGAAAAGGCATAGGGGATGCTGTCGCCATAGAGCTCAGTCACCATAGATGTGTTATTCATTGATTCATGTGCAGCAATTCAAGGATTTGTGTGGACACAGAAATGCCACCTGTCTAATTGAATTGATATAAGTCTACACTTTGAAGCAGAATAAAGTGTTCTGAGTTCTGTTCATCTTCTCTCTCACGAGAGGAGATGAAAACAAGAAACAAAGAGAATACAGAGAAGCTCCGGGCACATTGTTTATCCGTTTAACTTCTCATCGGAGTAACGTTATAATGTCCGATTTACCTCTTGTATATTCATAGGGGCTTTATAATCGTTATCCGGTAATTAAATTCTTAGACAAACAAAAGCTAAATAATTGTATAGGATTTGATTTGTAAATATTTGTAGTAGCTAGGAACTTTGTTGTTCTTATATGTTAACCGGTTAATTTATTTACCGGAGTGTAGCAACACCTCTCGAGGATTTATATACGAATATATATTTCCCCGAATATCTTGTGTTTCTCGTTTTATATTCCCAAACACTATTCCTCTCAAGAACACGAAAACACTAACCGAGCACTAAATATTATATCCGCTAAAGATTCGAAAGAATTTTTAATTTAGTGATTATCGTTCAACCCCCCCCCCCTCTACGATAATTCGGAACCTAACATATGCTTATTGGTGAGGGATAAGGAAAGGATTACTGGGTGGCGGGATATATAAATGAAAGACACGTGTGAATTAGAGTATTAGATAAGATCAGAGTGGGGCCTATGGAAAATCGAAGGCATATGGGCATTCTTTCGATTTGCATCGTCCTTTGCCTTCTAAAGTTAGCTGCTAGGAGTGACTTGTCTTACGATTTTATGAAATAAAGATACATGAGAGAGGTCCACGGATTTCTTTCTAGGGAGTTTTTATTAGCCGAAGTGGGAAATATTCGGTAGGTAACCGATTTTGTAAAACCATCAATATTTATTACTTCAAGTAAGTTTTGCATGTTTCCGAAAGTGTTCTCTTTTACGTATGACCTACAATTTTTATATATTTGTTCTAATTCTATTTTTTGCATACAAGTTAATTTCATATAAAGGTCATTTGTTCTTTGTTCTATATTTAACATCCTCTTCGTTTTCAATTTGAGTTGTTTCTTTTCCAAATCGATTTTATTATTTAGGAAGTTTTATTTTCAGAAAGATTTTTTATTTTCAGAGTTAAGAACATAAAATAAGATAATATTGTCATCATGCATGCACAAAAATAACTAAACAGAAAACTAACTTGAGAATAATTTTATTTTTTCACATAAATTTGCCCTAAAAGTAAAAATATTACTCTACAAATATAATTTCCCTGTTATTTAGTCTAAGAAAAGTATACCAATGTGAAAAGGTTACGGATAGATGATTGATTAATGTTACGTATCCCAAATCCATACTCAAAACTTGTCCCGAATAACGTGGCGTGATAATTGTCGCATTTTAATTTGGGGCGCATATGAATGCACGCGGGGTAGCATCTCATTATCTGAAAAGTTACTAAGTAAATTTCTTCCACATCGGCATTTGGTAACATTTTAAGAACCATTTTGGGAACTATAGTGTTAGGTCACACACACACTGTAGAGGGGGTGAATACAGTGTATAGTATACTCAAATCGAACTTTAAGAACTTAAGTAACAGAAAACAAACTTTATTGATACAATAAACTCTGTTACAGTATGGAACTGTTACCTCTCAGTGATGAACAAATATCACGAGAGCTGCAAGGGTTACAATGAATAATCTTCTCTAATAATGATAACACTTATAGTGTAAACCCTATGTCTGTGTTTATATACTACACAGTTACAAGATAATCGCTAATTGATATGGAATATAATTCTGCTTCCTAAAATATATCAATCAGATATCTTTTCTTCCAAGTATTCCATTCTTCACGGAATTCCTTCTTCATGCATATCTCTTCTTATGTTTATCTCGATCTTCTTTCCTTTAATCAGCTACTGTCCTTATCTGATTGTCCTTCAGCACTTAAGTTCTGATATCTATCTTCTGATGATTATCTCCTGATAATATAAGTACTGATATCCTTAAGTCCTGACTTCCAGTATAAGTACTGATCAACAGTTAAGTACTGATTTATCCTGTTCACGTAAGATCTGAAAGCTAAATATAAAACATATTAGCCATGATATTATCAAATATATCTAACAATCTCCCCCAACTTATAAATTAACAAAATATACAAGTTTAACAGATATTTGATGATGTCAAAAACATTAAGTACAAATGCATGAGAAATAGACTAGATAACTACAACTTACAGTCCTTAAAGTTTTTACCAATTTCAACTTCTGATAACAACTTCAATCTGTATAAATATCAGAATTTAAGCAGTTGTAGATCTTCGACTTGGCTTCTTCATTTTCTGATCTCTCTGATGTCAGGAGTTGTTCTGAGATAGTTCTTCAACAAACATTTCTCAGCATATCTTAGTTCATCAATCATTCTCCTTTTAACATCTTTAAGCTCTGCAGTATCTTCACCAATTTGAAAGATTGCAGCTCTGAGATCATTAATCTTTGCTTTTCTCAACTCCTGATCTAGTCTTATGACATAAGCTTTTTCAGACTCAAGATTGAATTCAAGTCCCTTAATACCAAGATACGTTCTGATCTGTGCAGTATTAGGCTTCATATCAACAATATCACCATTGTGATCTCTGTACTTTGGAACATATATGCTGTCAGACTTAACAGAATAAAGCCTTTTATGTCTCTGAATCTGTTCTTTTAAGTAGTTTGCAGCAGTCTCTGTTATTCTGTCATCCACTTGAAGTAAGAAAAGTACATGCTCCAATTCTTCAAAATACTTCAAAGGAATGGCATTTTGTCTTATATGATAAACCCTACCATCTGTCATGAAATACAACATGATGTATTCCTTCAAGTAGGTATGGTAAACCATCTGTACAGATTCCAGTTGATTCAATCTCTCAGGAGTTGCTCCAATACCTGGTTCACTCAAGGAAGTTGGATCATTGGTAGTGTTGTGTACTCTTCTTTCATCAGCACTTTCCAATCCAGTTTTATCTCTAGCTTCCTTTCCAGTAACTACTCTTGCTTCAAAACCACTTGCAGTAGTCTTCAAAGATTGAGTCTGTTTTGCTTTAGTGAATCCTGGTAAGAGTGTCTTTGATCTATTTTCTGATATCAAGTTAACTTGAGCTCTGTCAGAGGTTACTTGCTTCTTCTGAATATCAGAACTTACAATTTCTTGACTCTGAACAACTTGAGCCATGTCAGAGGTTGTTTTAAGAACTTTTCTTGAAGTCAGAGCAAGATCATCTTTTTCATCAGCTATTTCTTCTTCTTTAGGAGGTACATAAGCCTTGATAGGTTCACCAACCTTTTCTTTACCCTTGGATCTTGGATCTATCTGTGGTTGTGATCTAGCCAATGTTGCTTCATTATGTGTCCTTTCTTTGATCACAATGCCTTTAAGTTTTGGAAGTGACTTTTTATCAGAAGCTTCAGATTTAGATGTGACTTTCTCTGATTTAAGTATGGCTTCTTCTTCCTTTAAACTTTCCAAGTCCATTCCTGGATTTTCTTGAAGAAATAACTGTCTTGACATTTCCTCATCAAGATCTAGAAGTTCATCAGAACTTATCATTTTACCAGCAGCAAAACTTATTCTTTTCCCAGTATCAGAACTTGTTCTGTGACTAGCTTGTCTTGATGAAAACCTTCTACCTTGACTATGACCACTACCCATTCCAGAGTTTCCTTGGTCATCTTTTCCATCATCCTTTCCTTGCAGTGTCTTGTTGGTTTTGCATTTGGACTTAATTACCTTCTCCCCCTTTTTGGCATCAGCAGGTAGTAAAAGAGAGATAAGTAGTTCCACTGAGGTCTGGATTTCAGTAAGTCGCGATTACTGAGAAGCTTGATTTGTCAGAATTTGATCAATCTGAGCTTGTTGTTTCTCTTGAGTTTTCTCAACATAAGCAATCCTGTCAATGGTAGGTTGAAAGAACTTTTTCTTATCAACTTTCCAAATTTGTTCCTGTTTGATAAAGTTCTCCTGAATCTTGTGTAGCTCTGCATGAGTATTGGAATGAAGACCTTGTAGATGTTTAGTACTCAATGCAGTGACTCTAAGCTGGGTTTTAAAATCATCAGAATTTAACATTTCATCAGCTTTAGTCAAGTGCTCAGCAAGATGTAAAGCATTTGGAACACATGAAACTGAGTTCCATTCCTTAGTCCACTCCTGACCTGCAGGAGTTTCACTCCAAGGCACTGGTGCATCCCTGATAACAAACTCCTTTACCAGTTCAGACTTAGGAAGAGTCGGTGGAGGAGTATGTCCTGAAGGACCTGCTTTATTAGCATCTACAGTTGGAGCAGCTTCACCAGTATCTCCAACATTTGCAGCATCAGAACTTAAAGAATCAGTATCTTCTGATAAGACAATAGTGTGAGTAGTAATGAAGGCTTCAGCATCCTCTAATTGCTGATCTGATACTAAGTTCTGATCAACAGCCATATCCTGATGCTCACCTAAAATCTGATCATCAGCATCTTGATGCAGAGAAGGTGTTGTTGATAACTCTGGAGTTTGAACAGCATCAGTAACAGATGTTGTGGAAGGATTAGTTGTTGTTGGAGCTTCTAAGAAAAGTATTTCAGGCACAACCAGGTTCTGAATATCAATTTCAGCACTTGTGCCTGGATCAACAAGAGACACAGATGGTGAGTTAGCCTTGTCAGATACAGCTTCCTGAGATGGAGTTGATGGAGAAGAAGTGACTGGAGCAAATTCCTTGTCTTGTGAGATCAGAGATTCCTGATCCCCTTCCTTCGCTGCTTCCTCCTCATTATCTGAAACTGGCCTTTGTGCCCTCTGTTTCTTGTACTTCCTTGTTGATTTGGATTCGTTGGGAGTTTCAGGAACTACCATTCGTCTAAGCCTCTTGAGAAGCCCAGAACCCCCAATTTCAGAATCCTTCTGAGAAGTTGCTTTCTCAGCTTCATTTACCACAGGTTCTGAAGAAGGAATCTGTTCCTCAGAATCTGATTCATCTCTCAAAGTAATTCTCCTCCTCTTTTGAGGTGTTTGAGGAACAGTCTTTGTTCTCTTTGGCTTAGAGGATGCAGGCTTCACAGTAGGTGCTGAAGAAGAAGGTTGAGCAGTCTGTGAAGTGGAGAGATAGGATTTGAGATAAGTTCTGATGGTAGGTTGAGTAGAATGAGAGGTAGGTACTGAGGTTGATGGATTTTGGGTGTTTGGAGATGGTTGGACATCAGAGTAAATAGATCTATAAGTATCAGGATCAGCATTTACCAGGATCTGTTTTACAGACTTAGGAATCTGTAATGGTCTAACCACTTTTTTCTTAGTATCAGCATTTACCAGGTCATTAAAGTATCGTTTTGCAACCTTAAAAGGTGGGGTTTGATTGTTGACTAAATGAGGTTCATCAGTACAGTAAGTGTAAATAAGTTGACAGAATCTAGCAAAATAAACAACATCTCGATCCTCTGTCATCCTATCCCCAATAAAACCAATTATTCCAGTTGCAAAATCAAAATGAGTTTGATGAATAATAGCATACCCTATGTGCTGACTTAGAATTGGGATAGCATCAAAATTTGAACATTTGTTCCCAAAAGCTTTGGTGATGCAATCAAAGAAGAAACTCCATTCTCTTCTGATATTAGCCCGTTTCAATTGTCCAAGTTTCGTCAGACTCTTTTCATATCCCAATTCAGCCAATAACTCCCGAAGGGCTGAGTCCTCTGGAATGGAGAAAGTACAATCTTCTGGAAGATGTAAAGCCCTGCGTACTGTACCAGGAGTGACTACAAAGGATGAATCACCCACTTGGAAGATAATACTGGGAGTTCCACGTTTACCACCATCATCAAAAACTCCAGTCCTCCAGAACCTCAGAACTTGTTGGCTTGAAAAGAATTCAGGCTGTGTTAATGCATACCCAACCTCACTATGTGCAAGAAGATCTTGCACAAAGTGCAATTCAGATGGAGCTTCAGTGTGATCAAGAACTGCAGCATAGTTGTTAGGAACAAACTTTGTTCCATCAATGATTAAATCCTTTGGTGCCATGTGAAAAAAAAATATTGAGATTCAAGTATGCCTGTTGGGTGTTTGAGATAATCTCTGTATGAAAAACCAACGTGAGAAAGAAGGAGAAAGAGAGTAAAAGTAAGGAGAGAGATAAAGTATAAAGAAAATAAAAGATTAAAGAAATCTTCTCTCTGTTGTACTTATACTCTGAACAAAAAATGTTACCGTTGGACACCTGTCAGACATGCAGTAATAACGGTCAGTTACTGGGCTCGAGAAAATAGGAATCATTACTTACCCAGTTGCCTAGTTTCAAGGAAAAACCGTTCCATTAATCAAGAGAAATAGTTTTAATTCAAAATTTAAACCATTAGTACTGATTGAATTATTTTTCACTGCATCATTGATATTCTGAAAATACATCACATGAAAATGATCAAGATAATTTAGATGAGTAAGTGCTGAAAATGAATCAGAACTTAATATAAAACAAAATATATATGGTCATCAGAACATCAATCAGGATTTATCAACACAAGATGAAATAACTCAGAGACAAAATCTTGAAGTAAAAATAACTTTCATTAATATATCAAGACAATACATTAATGAAATGGAAATTACATCAATACGTATACAAGATTTTCCCTAAGCTCCTAATCCTAACATCAACAGCTTTAGTCATAGCTAAGAAGCCTGACAAAGCTGAGGATGAAGAAGAACAGGAAGAAGACAAGATTAAGTCATCTTCCTCTTCCGATCTTCGACAAACAAGATGGCGAGTCGGATGATTCGCTCTTGCTGACGGATAGCTTCCCGCCTTTCCTCCTCCAATCGCTCCAGATGGCGATGGTAATCCATATAGAAGAATAGAAGGTGAGTCAGCACCTCCTATGGGACTAGATCCCAGATCTCCTCATGAATGGCTGTTACATGCCACTCCTGCTGCCACTCGGCACAACTTAGCTCCATATTGAAGGTTTGGGAGTTCAAAAACATGTTGTATCGAACCATTGTGTTTTCGATAGAAAAAGGAGGATAAGTGTGTGAGAAGAATGTGATAGAAAGACTGATGTGAAGTGGTTGCTTATATAGGCAAGAGAATGCCAAGAGACGCAAAGATATTTAATGCTGACAGGTAGAATTAATTCTACCTCGTCTCCCTAGACTTTGAAAAAGAATAACAGTCATTGGAAAGAGGAATCATGTTCTAGACCGCACAAGACACAAGAAACAGTGGACTGCTCAATTACGAATACCATTAATCCTAATCACAGTGACTATTAATCTTCCACTTCAACATATTCTAGTTCGAACTGAGACTGTTATCAAATTTTATTCACAGATAAGCCAAGTAAAGGATTAGACTGAGAAATTAGAACTTAGACCTATGCCAGAACTTAACAGTCATCAGAATATAATTTCTTAACTCGAACAAGGAATGCCCATCTTAGTAAATACTCATACAAGTTCTGAGTTATGGACGTCAGAACTTAATCATCAAAACGTGTAACTTAGAACTTGTCCTCAGAATTTGTGCAATAATGACACTATGACTGTTTATCTAAAATAACATAGACCACCACAGAAATTTTCATCATTCAGATGGAGTGATTAGTGTGTGCATTAAGCTAAAAACAGACAAAGAGTAAAGTCTGATTCACTTCAGTACATCTTAGAAATAAGGCATAACTAAAATTTTGCTAAAGATCTGTCATTGTCCTGAAACCTACTGATGAATGAGTTCATGCTTGAGTCCATCTCAACTGTTTTGTGTTAATTTTATGCATCTTTTGCAATTCTATTTTACAGTGGCTTCTCAGTGTAAGTGAGTCACGACTGTTTATCAGAATTTATGCTATTTTCAGAGTATTTCTCCAGTAATCATAGAGTGTGAAAAGTCACCAAGAAAATATTTTGCTTTTCTAATGCATATTTACTTAATACCAGCAATGCACTTGGGTCGTCCCTTCCACATTTTTACTCTAGATCTCAAAGGAGTACCTGATTTTATTCTTTGATCTTTTTGCTTTTTCTTTTGATAAGTGAGGTTTATCAGCACTTAGTACATTCAGCAGTTTTACTAGTATCAGAACTTAACAGATGAGTAGCATTATTCTAATTTGTGACTTAGTAATAAGATATACAAAGTAAACTTAACTAAGCTCAATTATCAGAATTTGCTAGTGTCATAAGATTTCCACCGAAATAATTACTTCTTACATGGAATCATTTGTATATTAAAGACTATTAGGTCAGTTATCTAGCACAGTTATCCTCATAGGATGAATAGGTACTAGAACAAACATATCACTTATCAGAGTTTAGAAACATATATCAGACAACAGTCAATACTTAAAGATATTTATCAATTAATCACAGAATAGACAATGAGATTAATTCTATAAATACTGAGCATAAAGTCTGATAACATAGAACAAGTCTAAGCAGATTTAGAGAAAGAACCTGAAACCATTCCAAGTTCATTTACCAATCTTGTAAAAGTAGCTTCACATAATGGTTTTGTGAAGATATCTGCCAATTATTGATCTGTGGGAACAAAATGCAATTCCACTGTACCTTCATCCACATGTTCCCTGATGAAGTGGTACCTGATGCTGATGTGCTTTGTCATTGAGTGTTGAACTGGATTACCTGTCATAGCAATAGCACTCTGATTATCACAGTAAATAGGGATTTTGAAATATGTTAACCCATAATCCAGTAACTGATTCTTCATCCAAAGAATCTGTGCACAACAGCTTCCTGCAGCAATATACTCTGCTTCTGCAGTTGATGTGGAAATTGACTTTTGTTTCTTGCTGTACCAAGAAACCAATCTGCCTCCAAGAAATTGGCAGCTTCCACTTGTGCTTTTCCTGTCAATTTTGCAACCTGCAAAATCTGCATCTGAGTAACCTATTAGTTTAAAATCTGATTCTCTAGGATACCATAATCCCAGAGCAGCTGTTCCTTTAAGATACTTAAAGATTCTTTTTACAGCTGTTAAGTGAGGTTCTCTTGGATCTGCTTGAAATCTTGCACAAAGACAGGTAGCATACATGATATCAGGTCTACTAGCAGTTAGATAGAGTAGAGAGCCAATCATACCTCTGTAGTCAGTAATATCTACTGATTTACCGGTATCCTTATCCAGTTTTGTCACAGTGGTCATTGGAGTGGATGCACTTGAACAATCTTGCATTCCAAATTTCTTTAGCAAGTTTCTGGTGTACTTGGTTTGACAAATAAAAGTGCCTTCCTCATTCTGCTTGACTTGAAGGCCCAGAAAATAGCTAAGTTCCCCCATCATACTCATCTGATATCTTGACTGCATTAGTTTGGCAAACTTCTTGCAAAGTTTATCATTTGTAGATCCAAAAATGATATCATCAACATAAATCTGGACCAGAAGTAAGTCCTTTCCATGGTTGAGGTAGAACAGTGTTTTGTCTATTGTCCCTCTGTTGAATCCACTTTCCAGAAGAAACTGAGCTAAAGTCTCATACCATGCTCTAAGAGCTTGCTTAAGTCCATAAAGTGCTTTATCAAGCCTGTAGACATAATCTGGATGTTTGGTATCTACAAAACCTGGAGGTTGTTCAACATATACCTCTTCCTCCAATTCTCCATTGAGAAAAGCACTTTTCACATCCATTTGAAAGACAGTAAACTTTTTGTGAGCAGCATAAGCCAAAAATATCCTTATGGCTTCTAACCTAGCAACTGGTGCAAATGTTTCTTCATAATCAATTCCCTCATATTGAGAATATCTTTTTGCAACCAGCCTTGCCTTATTCCTTGTAATTATGCCATCACTGTCAGTTTTGTTTCTGAATACCCACTTTGTACCAACAACAGATCTATTCTTTGGTCTTGGCACTAGGGTCTAGACTTTGTTTCTTTCAAATTCATTCAACTCTTCCTGCATTGCTTGCACCCAATCAGCATCTTGAAGAGCTTCTTCCACTTTCTTTGGATCAGTCTGAGAGAGAAAAGAATTGTAAAGACACTCATTTGAAGTACCTGTTCTAGTTCTGACACCTGCATCAGGATTTCCAATTATCAAATCAGGTGTATGTGATTTTGTCCACTTCCTTGCAGATGGAAGGTTTTCTCTAGAACTGGATGCTCCCCCATGATCCATGTTATCTTCATTTTCATTTTCTGATGCTCCCCCTGAAACTATGCTCTCTGAGTTGGATTCTTCTGTATTTAGATTGTCAGCACTATCAGAACTTGGCTTATCAGAACTTGACGAATCAGAACTTGAAGACCCAGATGCATGTTCTGATGTTTCTTGAGATGTGGTAGGATCTTGAGTATGCTCCCCCTGCATAGGTGCATCTTCCTTTAACGTAGTCACCACAGTTTCAATAACATCAGAGTTTAATCCATCAGAGTTTGCAGTATCAGGACTTAGACTGTCAGGATTTTCAGTATCAGAATATGAGTCTTCATTTTCAAATCTCAGCTGATCATGGTCAATGAAATCTTTAAGACCAGTGATCTTCTTGTCATCAAAAGAGACATTGATAGATTCCATGACCACTTTTGTTCTTAAATTATAGACTCTGAAGGCTTTTGTGGAAAGTGGATATCCAACAAAGATTCCTTCATCAGCTTTTAGATCAAACTTTGATAGCTGTTCAGGATGAGTCTTGAAAAACAAAACACTTGCATCCAAATACATGAAAATATTTCAGATTTGGCTTCTTTTTCTTCACCATCTCATATGGTGTTTTTCCATGCTTGTTAATGAGTGTTGCATTTTGAGTAAAACAAGCAGTTTGCACAGCTTCAGCCCAGAAATAGGTTGGAAGCTTTGCTTCTTCAAGCATTGTACGTGCAGCTTCAATGAGAGTTCTATTCTTCCTTTCAACAACTCCATTTTGCTGTGGAGTTCCAGGAGCAGAAAATTCCTGCTTCATTCCATGGCTTTTGCAGAACTCTTCCATTATCAAATTCTTGAACTCAGTGCCATTATCACTCCTTAAAATTTTCACAGAATCTTTGACCATTTTATCCAGCTGTTTGATATGATCAATCAGGATAGATGTAGTTTCACTTTTTGTGTGCAAGAAATACACCCATGTGTATCTGGTGAACTCATCCACTATGACCAACGCATACTTCTTCTTTGCAATAGACATGACATTTACTGGACCAAATAGATCAACATGTATAAGATGATAAGGCTCAAGAATTGATGATTCAGTCTTGCTCTTGAATGAAGATTTTCTTTGTTTGGCTTTCTGACATGAATCACAAAGACCATCAGGAGCAAATACTGTGTTTGGCAATCCTCTCACAAGATCTTTCTTGACCAGTTCATTTATATTATTGAAATTTAGATGAGAGAGTTTCTTATGCCAATTCCAGCTTTCTTCAATTGATGCTCTACTTAACAGACAGATTGCAGAACCATCAGTACTTGTTGAAAGCTTAGCTTCATAAATGTTACCACGTCTGTATCCTTTCAGAACAACTTTGCCTTTAGATTTACTCACAATTTCACAGTGTTCTTCAAAGAAATCAACATGATAACCTCTGTCACAGATTTGACTTATACTCAGTAGGTTGTGTTTAAGTCCTGAGACCAGAGCTACTTGTTTAATTATGACATTTCCAAGATTGATATTGCCATATCCCAATGTTTTTCCAATGTTGTCATCTCCATAAGAAACACTTGGGCCAGCTTTCTCCACAAAGTCTGATATAAGGGCCTTATTTCCAGTCATATGTCCTGAACATCCACTGTCCAGAACTAGAATATTTTTCATGTTGCCCTGCAATCACAAAGACCACTAATTATTAGTTTTAAGGACCCAGACTTGCTTGGATCCTTTGGCCTTATTAAGTTTGTTAACATTTGCAGCGGATTTAGCATCAGAGTTTATGTTAACATTTTTCTTATTAGAACTTACACTATCAGACTTTGAATCAGAATTTATACTAGAAGGAACAATGGAAACTTTCTTCAAAGAAGGTTTTATTTGATAATAATCATAGTACAAACTATGATATTCCTTACAAGTATAAATGGAATGCCATAAACTACCACAATGAAAACAAGGATTTTGTGGTTTGTATCTAACAGACTGACTTTTAACTCCTGATTTTGAAGGTAAGGAGTTAATATTCTTATTCTTCCTGCAAAAAGAAGCCAGATGGTTAGAACTTCCACAGTTATGACATGTTTTCCTAGGAACATCAGGAACAGGTTTATAATCATTGCTTTTATTCACACCTCCCTTTCCATTCCTATTTTTCCTAGGTGATTTTACCTTGTTTGCATTCTTGACATCTTTCAGCTTATGCTTAAGCTGCTTCTTTGTCATTAAGCCTATGTTCACTTCAGCTGTCTTTTCCTGTTTTAGTTTGTCAGAAGTTAATTCCTCTTTAACTTCTGATTTCTCATTTTCAGACTTTACAGTTACAAACTTAACAGGTTTAAACTTTGGCTTTTGCTTAACAACAGGCTTAATTTCTTCAGTTCCTTTATCATTCTTATCTTCTCCATAACCTAAGCCCTCTTTCCAGTTTCCACTATTTAGCAAATTTTGAGTTGTTTTGCCAGAGTTAGTCCAAGTCCTGATAATCTCTCTTTCCTTTTCTAACTCAGTTTTTAGAGATTCATTTAATTTTAGCACTTCATTCCTAACATAAAAAGCATCATCTCTATCCTTCTGAGTTTGATGGAACATGACTAACTCTTTTTCTAAGAAATCATTCCTTTTCTTAAATGCAAGATTTTCAGAAGTTAATCTTTCACATGTTAAAGTTTGATCTCTATAGCTAACAAACATGGTTTTAAGATATCTTCTCAACTCATTAATATCATCAGTATGAAAAGCATAAGTAGTCTGAGGTACCTTTGTTTCAGCAGCTTCAGAACTGCTCTCAGCACTTTCTTTATCAGCATTTGCCATTAATGCATAGTTCTCCTCACTTTCAGAGTCTGAGGTGTCTGTCCAGCTTTTCTGCTTAGTGACAAGTGCATTGTCTTTGTCACCCTTTACCTTCTTACAGTCAGGAGATATGTGGCCTTTCTCACCATAGTTATAGCATTTAACATTAGTGTAATCTCCTCTGTCAGACTTTCCTCCTCTGCCTTCAGATCTTCTGAAATTCTTCTTATCAGAACTTATGCTTTTCCTGGAAAACTTCTTTCCCTTCCTGAACTTCCTGTATGCAATCTTTGTGATTCCTTTCACCATAAGAGCACACAGCTTCATCATCTCCTCATCAGCATCAGTCTCAGGCAAGCTTTCAGAATCTGAGTCATCATCACTCTCAGAACTTGATGACTCAGTATCAGACTTTATGAAAAGAGCTTTACCCTTGTCTTTCTTTGAGAAAGCTGCTTTGGGGAATTCTTCTTCAGCCTTAAGAGCAACTGTCCTTGACTTTCCTCCTTTCCTCTTGCTTCTTTGTTCCATCTCCAGCTCATGAGTCTTGAGCATTCCATAGATTTCGTCAAGAGTTGTTTCATCAAGATTGTAGTTGTCTCTTATTGTCGTTGCCTTCAAATCCCAGCATTCAGGAAGAGCTAACAGGAACTTAAGGTTTGAATCTTCAAGATCATACTCTTTATCAACCAATGACAAATCATTCAAAAGTTTGACAAATCTATCATATAAATCATTCAATGACTCATTAGTCTTTGAGTCAAAGTGTTCATACTCTTGAGTGAGTATTGTCTTCCTGTTCTTCTTAATTGTGTCAGTTCCCTGACACCTTGTTTCCAGAGCATCCCATATCTCCTTAGCAGTCTTGCAGTTGATTACCCTGTTTGACATTACATTATCAATGGCACTATGCAGTAAGTGTCGTACCTTAGCATCCTTAGCAATTGATGATATGTCCTCAGCAGTATAATCACTCTTCTCCTTTGGTACGGTCTTTGCTGCTTCACCTGCAACTGTAACAGCGAGTTTGGTTGGTTTATGAGGACCTTCCTTGATTCTATCAAGGTATTCTGGATCTGTTGCTTCCAGGAACATGGTCATCCTTACCTTCCATATGGGATATTCAGATGGTCTCAGTATGGGGACTCTGATGGTCTCATACCGACTCTGAATTTGTGTCTTTGGTGGTTCCTCAGTTGTGGTAGGCTTAGTTGGAGTTTCTGTGTCCGACATGATTGTGTTTGGATCTTTAACTGTATGTGTGTTAACAGATAGGCTCTGATACCAATTGTTAGGTCACACACACACTGTAGAGGGGGTGAATATAGTGTATAGTATACTCAAATCGAACTTTAAGAATTTAAGTAACAGAAAACAAACTTTATTGATACAATAAACTCTGTTACAGTATGGAACTGTTACCTCTCAGTGATGAACAAATATCACGAGAGCTGCAAGGGTTACAATGAATAATCTTCTCTAATAATGATAACACTTATAGTATAAACCCTATGTCTGTGTTTATATACTACACAGTTACAAGATAATCGCTAATTGATATGGAATATAATTCTGCTTCCTAAAATATATCAATCAGATATCTTTTCTTCCAAGTATTCCATTCTTCACGGAATTCCTTCTTCATGCATATCTCTTCTTATGTTTATCTCGATCTTCTTTCCTTTAATCAGCTACTGTCCTTATCTGATTGTCCTTCAGCACTTAAGTTCTGATATCTATCTTCTGATGATTATCTCCTGATAATATAAGTACTGATATCCTTAAGTCCTGACTTCCAGTATAAGTACTGATCAACAGTTAAGTACTGATTTATCCTGTTCACGTAAGATCTGAAAGCTAAACATAAAACATATTAGCCATGACATTATCAAATATATCTAACATATAGCATTTCTCTAAATAATTTCTTAGTCGTAAATTCATGAGTTTCAGAGAGTTTTATTTGTGAAAAAAGAGAGTAGGTTCGTTTAGGGCTGCTCATGGGTTACTTAACCTGCAAAAAACAACCCAGCCCAACCCCAAAGTGATTCGTTCAAACCAAGCCGTTTAAACCAGTACATTAGTTGGGTTATTTTTTACTTAAACCGTTTATAATGGGTTGGGTCATATTTTACCTATTTAAAATCCTAAACCAACCCAACCCAGTTCTAATATTAACCCAACCCATTTCAAATATATTACACCTCGGCCCATTTCAATTTCATTACATCCCTAACATAAAAACCTAGAAAAATGTCCTTATATTAATAATTTTAGTATACAACTTATAATCCTAGCGGTGGCCGCCTTTCTCCTCACCTTGCAAATGTTTGATACTATATAATTTATACAATTAACCTTGCAAAACTCTACTTAAAGTTAAAAGAAAACTTGAATAATAGAGACGAGCTAATTATTTAGAGAAGCAAACTTGAAAATGTTAGCGAATAATTATCAACTAAGATATTTATAAATTATGTCATTCTGTTTAAGATCTGTGAGAATATTTTGGTCTAACTTTACTTGTATATAATATTGGTTATATAATTATATTCAGATCCTCAGCTTATATCACACAATAAGTGCAATTGTAGATCATTAAAATGATTATCATAATTTTATTTATTTCTCCTATAATGATAAAATGTTAGGCATGTTGCTTCCCTTTTTAGTTGTGTTTACAATATATACTTAGATCTTCACTTAATGTGTAACAGGACAGTAGAAGTCCTTCCCAAATGCAAATCGTTGATTAAGAAACGCGAAATAGACGCTTGGAATCCGATTAACACAATCTTAATCAATCCAACCTTCACACAGTTAGTAGGGTGTATTTTAATTATTTTTTTTTAAGATTGATGATTTGATATTTTTATAATCCGTACTAAATGGGTTGGGTCATTAAAATGATTAAATCGACTTAACCCGTGTAGTCCTAAATTCGTCATTAACCTAATTTTTTTTGTACGAATTAATATATGGCACCATTATTTAATTTTTAAAAGAGATCCATTTTCCAAAGGAACAACGCTATATGTTAATTTTAAAAACCAACTTTAATACAAAGCCGAATCAAGTGGCTTTATCAGCAGACTAGTTTGTGAACTAAATTTGTGTTACTATGCATGCAGTCTAACCAAATCTGGTCATCAAAACAAATATTACTTTCTGTGGTTTCATTTTTAAAAAATGAAAGGTACATGTAAATTTAGCACCAACAAACTAAGTGCCCGTTTGGGAAATCTGAAAATAAATAACTTACGACTTAAAATGAATAAGTGAATTATAAGTGATAATTAAAAAATTACTTATAAGTTAAATAAGTGTTTGGATAATTTTACTTATAAGTCAAAATAAAAAAATTCTTAAATGAGCTAAAATAAATAATTATTAAATATAATTATCTAAATTCTTGAATTTTAAGTTAGATTAACATTTAAAAATATATATTTTAAAATTGAGGTTAACAAATCAGCCAAAAATCAAAATAAGTTGAGAAAAAGTACGTCGTTACCAACATTCAACTTATCAGCTTATAAGTTGTAAATTCAACTTATAAGTTGGGGCGACAAACACTCGTCGATAAGCTGTTACGGGCTTATAAGCCATAAGTGACTTATAAGTGCGCTGACAAACAGGCCCTAAGTCTAGTCGAATTTTGAATGAGAAGAGGTGAGCATGAATTATTTTCCAACGAATCAAAACTAGCGGATCTTCCCTGTCACGCAAAATATAATAATGTTCAGTATTTAACTAACCGAGTTAAACCGAGACTTTATTAAGTTGAGCTCAAACTTATTCACCAATACATCAATTCAATTATAGGTGCAAGTATATGTAGGAGGTGTTAACAATTAATTTATAATTGAGAAATGCCAGAGGTACCAAATATTGTTACAAAAAAATTTTCCAAATGTTTTATAAATGGTAATTTTTCTAGTAATAATATGAGATCCCACGTGCATTCATATATACCCACAAATTATATTTAAATACATGTCATGCCACGTCATTTTTTACCTATTTTGGTATAATTTTTGGATTACATAATATTAACAAATTTTTAAATTGATCTCCATCCAATAAGAACAAAAGTAAACGATGAGGACAAAGGTTGTTGAATTTTGCTCATGATTCAAAATTTTAGGTAGCCCGGTGGCCCTTGTATATGGAAATAAAGAATGTATAAAGCTTTCAATATTCAAGCCATCGCCCCTGCATGTCTCTGTCAAAGAAAGTTCCTAGTTCATACCATGCATCTAGTCCAGACCTTCAACAAAATCAATCCTAAATAATGTATACTTGTCGTTATAAAAAACAAACATGTATCCTAACATTATGCACATTATCATCCGAAACTGAAAATGAAGCTTTCAGCATCACTTTTGCCTTTTCTTGTTCTGTTATCAACTTTTTGTTTCTCTTCATCATCTGCAACTCAAACAGATGAGTTTCTCAATTGCCTAGCTCTGTCTAATGACTCTTCCACAATCTCCGCACTTCTTTACACTCCCAATAACTCTACTTTCAACGATGCATTGCTCTACTCCATCAATAATCTCCGATTCGCGCAATCCTCGACTCCGAAGCCTCTGGTTATTATTACACCAACAACCGAATCGCATATCCAAAATGTTATTTACTGCACCAAGTTAACAGGCTTAGAAATGCGAATCAGGAGCGGTGGCCACAGTTTCGAGGGCTTTTCGTATGTTTCATCAGTGCCGTTTGTAGTACTTGACTTGCGCAACATTAATAAGGTCACCGCTGACGTGACAACCGCAACTGCATGGGTTGATAGCGGTGTTACAAACGGTGAACTTTATTATTACATCAGCAGGGCCACTTCAGCTTACGGGTTCCCGTCTGGACTATGGTCTAACGTTGGTGTTGGGGGGATTTTGAGTGGCGGTGGATACGGTATGTTGAGAAGGAAATACGGGTTGGCTGGAGATCAGGTTATCGATGCTCGTTTGATAGATGCTAATGGTAACATTTTAACCAGGGAAACTATGGGCGAAGATTTGTTTTGGGCAATCAGAGGAGGCGGTGGTGGAAGCTTCGGAGTAGTTGTGTCGTGGAGAGTTAATCTTGTGCCTGTTCCTCCGGTTGTGACAATTTTCCAGGTTTTCAGAACTATTGAACAAGACATGACTAATATTTTCTTCAAGTGGCAATCTGTTGCTCCCCTGTTTCCTCAAGAACTCGATATCAGGTACGAGGCATATTAGGCCATAGCTGTCTTTCGATAAATTAGAAAATTTGATTCTTAATTAAACTTTCAATTTACTCAGCAAGTTAAAAATTTATTCAATAATTTATATATTTTTGATCTAACTAACATAGTTTTCTAACAGGTGCAATGGAAACGTGGTATTGAGTGAAAATAGTACTAGGTCCGATAACAAGACAGTACAAATGAGCTTCGAATCATTGTACCTAGGACCAGCCAGTGAAGTTCTTGCAATAATGGGAGAACAATTTCCAGAATTGGGATTAGTTGAAGAAGATCTAATTGAAGTTAGCTACATTCAAGCTATGGTATTTTTCTCGCAATTCCCATACAATGCACCACCAGAACTTTTACTAAACAAAACCATTTTACCGCGTCCTGCATTCAAAGGACGTTCAGATTTCTTCAAGCAACCAATGCCCGTAGAAGGACTATTAGGCGTGTGGGATTACATGTTCCAACTTCCCGACAACCAAGCATTTTTACAGTACACTCCCTTCGGTGGTAGAATGAATGAAATTTCAGAAACGGCTCTGCCATTCCCATACCGAGCAGGGTACTTGTACATGTTCAACTTCTTTGCAGTGACATGTCCGAGTCTCGAGAAATGCGAAGAAGAAACTGCAAGGATGGACTGGGTGAGGAGCTTGGACACTTATCTTACTCCTTATGTTAGTAGCAATCCTAGAAGTGCATATGTGAACTATGTGAATATTTGGATTGGCCAAAATAATCCAACAGGGAGTACAAGTTATGCTCAGGCTAGCCAATGGGGCAAGCGTTACTTTGGTGTTAATTTTGATAGGTTGGTTGCGGTGAAGTCAGTTTTTGATCCTACTAACTTCTTTAGGCACGAGCAAAGTATCCCTGTTTTTTCACTTTGGTCGGATATGTAGATTGGTTTTTTAATTTTTGCTTGTTTTTCAAGTTTTTTTTTACTAAATTGTTTGTGATTGTCATGGAGACTGAATGCTTTTTATGCTTCATCTAATAAATATATAGTCGTCCATGAGGCCCGAGTTCTTGTTTTTGCTAATTTCAGCAGTAGCAGTTTATGAGTCTTATCAAAACATACCTTAGATTTGTGAACTTATAAAAATATGCCTTTGTTCTTAGTGCCCTAGATTTGCATACAAGTATATAGAAAATTTGCACATTAGCTATAGGCTACAGCCTGATGTAAACGAGTCAAATTGTTTGTGAGCTACTCGAGTTCGGCTCGAAATAATCGAGCCGAGCTCGAACTCGAACTTTTCTAATTTTTAACCGAGCCGAGCTCGAACTTCAAATTATTACCTTATCGAGCCTCTATTATTTTTTAATTTTTTTATTATAAATATATTTTTATATAAATATTAAATATTTTTTATATATTATTTATTTTTATCGAGCCGAATTCGAGTCGAACCGATCATACTTCGAATTTTTGTTAATATTTAGTGAGGTAATTTGAGCTTTCGAGCCGAACTCGAGCCTACCGAATCTTTTACGAGCCGAGTTTCGAACTTGAAATTAAAGGCTCGATCGAACTTGAGCTCGAGTCCGAATTATTTTAATCGAGCTCGAGCCGAGCCTGGCAGTATTCGGCTCGGCTCGGCTCGGCTCGATTACACCCCTAGTAATAGCCTAGTATGGAGAAGTTCAGCTTCTCTGTGAAATTATACAAACTTGTTGAATCTGAAAACTGAATATATTGTAAATTTGGGTGTTGGATTTGAGAATTTTTTAAAACAAAAATAAAACCACATTTGAGAACGTTGGGTTTAAGATCTTATGCATCTCATTATTGAAGTAAAAATAACAACTCTCAAGTAAATTAAAGGTTTTGGAATTGTATTTTTAATCATTTTTTCCCTTCAAAAACAACAAAAATATGCAATCTGTGACTGAAGATCGTGCCATCAAAATCGTCCAGTATTGACCTGACTTGGGCTTGATATAACTTCATTTTTATTTTATAGATTCCTGCAAGTACGATAATCAAGTTCTTTATGTATTGAAATTTGAAATTGAGCTCAAAGTTTTATAGGAACTTGCCGTACTCTATGGCTCGAAATGAACATAGCTTAGAGCTCCAAATGAACATAGTCGAGACGATCCGAGCTGAATTTTCTTTTTAAAACAAGTCGAGCCGAGTCCGAGTTGAACATGCAAAAAGTTCAACCCGGCTCATTTATTTATGCGAACTCATCGGCTTATTTAAGAAAACAAATCGTGTCGAGTTCACTTAAATAAGTCCATCCAGAATTTTCCTTAGCATACCCGCATACTATTCACACCACAGCCAGCCACACTACCAATCCTACATGCAGAAAATAAAATAAAATCCCTCTCTGCAAATCTTATCTGTGTAATCAATACAGAAGTTACAGGAAGGGGACATATTAAGGTTTTAATATCTTCTTGATTGAAGAAGCTTTAATTAGCCAGCCATGCATGGTGCCTCGCGTGTACAATTTTACCTAAAACCTTTCGTTTTCGAACCCATCACCCCACATGTTTCCATTAAAAAATTACCTCATCTTATCCGCATCTCCTCAAAATTTCCCTACATAAAGCACACAACCATGCACAAGAACTACACAAAATCTCAAAATGAAGCTTCTAATGACTCCATTCTTAGCTTCTCTTCTTCTTTTCATTGCATTTCTCTGTTTTTCTTCAACCGCAACTCAATCTGATGATTTTGTCCAATGCCTAGCAAGGTCTTCTGACTCAATCGCAATCTCCAAACTTGTTTACACCCCTGCTAACTCTACTTTTAATGCTACATTGCTATACTCTATTAACAATCTTCGTTTCACTAAGCCCTCAACTCCAAAGCCTCTAGTAATCATCACTCCGACAACCGAATCTCAAATCCAAAATGTTATATACTGTTGCAAGAAAACAGGATTAGAAATGAGGATCAGGAGCGGTGGCCACAGTTTCGAGGGCTTTTCTTATGTTTCATCACTTCCATTTGTTGTACTTGACTTGCGTAACATTAATAAAGTCATTGCAGACGTAACAACCGCAACTGCATGGGTTGATAGTGGTGTAACAAATGGTGAGCTTTACTATTACATCAATAAGGCCACGTCAGTTTACGGATTCCCATCGGGACTATGGTCAAATGTTGGTGTTGGTGGGATTATAAGTGGAGGTGGATACGGTATGTTGAGAAGGAAATATGGTTTGGCTGCAGATCAAGTTATCGATGCTCGTTTGATCGATGCTAATGGTAACATTTTAACCAGGAAAACCATGGGCGAAAATTTGTTCTGGGCAATCAGAGGAGGTGGCGGTGGAAGCTTCGGAGTTGTTGTGTCGTGGAGAGTTAATCTAGTACCTGTTCCTCCAATTGTCACAATTTTCAAGATTTACAGAACTTTGGACCAAGACATGACCAACATTTTCCACAAATGGCAGTCTGTTGCTCCTCTGTTACCTAAAGAACTCGACATCAGGTAAGTTGCTCGTATAAAATTCCACGTTTTATTCAATCAAATTAAACAAACAGTTCATATTAACTGGATGCGAACAACAATTTGGCACATACAAATTAGGAAATGTGGCAGATAAAGCGACTTACTTATAAGTTTTTTTGCTACGTCTGACAGGTGCACTGGAAAAGTCATTCTGGATAGTTCAAGTACCCGATCGGATAACAAGACAATGCAAATGAGCTTTGAATCATTGTACCTCGGACCAGCCACTAATGTTCTTGCAATTCTAGGAGAGAGCTTCCCGGAGTTGAAATTAGTGAAAGAAGATCTTCATGAAGTTAGTTATATCCAAGCTATGGTATTTTTCTCGGAATTTCCACTCTACACACCACCAGAGATTTTACTAAACAAAGAAATATTACCGCGTCCAGCATTCAAAGGAAGGTCAGATTTTTTCAAGAAACCAATGCCAGTAGAAGGCCTACTAGGCCTGTGGAATTACATGTTCCAACTTCCTGCCGAACAGGCATTCTTACAGTACACTCCCTATGGTGGTAGAATGGATGAAATCTCCGCGACTGCTCTGCCATTTCCTTACAGAGCTGGATACTTGTACATGTTCAACTTCTTTGCAGTGACTTTTGAAGATGAAGCTGCAAGGTTGGAATGGGTGAAGAGTTTGGACACTTATCTTACCCCTTATGTTACTAGCAATCCTAGGTGTGCTTATGTGAACTATGCGAATGTTTGGATGGGCCAAAATAATCCAACAGGGACTACAAGTTACGCTCAGGCTAGCCAATGGGGTAAGCGTTACTTTGGTGTTAATTTTGAGAAGTTGATTGTGGTGAAGACGCAGGCTGATCCTTTCAACTTCTTCAGACACGAGCAGAGTATTCCTAACTTTTCACTATTATCCGATATGTAGATCAGAATATGCTGATCCCTTTGCATATGCTCGTGTTCTAGTTTGTTTCTTCCAGCTGGTCGTGTTTTAGGTTGTCTTTACTAGAACATTTGTATTTGTTTTGCAGATTGGATGTATTTTACGCTTCTTTTAATAAAACATATGTGCATCCATCACTCATGGAATTTGTTTGGCTATTTTTAGTTTGTTTAAGACCACATGGTCTTAATTAACGGATACTGTATCTGTAACATGGTAATTGATGACCTTACTTGTAAACTTATCAAAACATGCCCTTATTTATTGTCAATACCCTAAATATGGAACATGGCAGGACGACAGGGTATTCGGATCTCCTCTGCTTTTCTGGAATTATACGATAAACAGTTCCCGTTCTATTGCATTTCAATTCTTTCAAATGGCAACTACAACTCATTTCTCTGCGGGCTTTCAGCCTAGGTTCGCCCTCCTTGGTTTTGCCGCTGACTGCAAATGTTAACTTCTGAATTTTAGGCTCTACTATGAAATGAAACGTGCCAATAAATTCAACATTTTATTTATATTTTATATATTTAATTGAATGGAACTTGAGCCGAACATATCACATTTTGAGTTTTTCTCGATGCTTGGTCAAATAAATTCCAGTTTTCGAGCCGAACTCGAGCTTATCAAATTTTTTACGAGCAAAATTTTAAACTTAAAATTAAAAAATCGATTAACTCAATCCCAAACTTTTTAATTGAACTCGAGTCAAGCCTGACTGTAATATCAATACTTTTAAGTAATAATAATAATAATAATAATAATTAAAAAAATTTAAATTATATTTAGAGTAAGAAGAAGTGCTCTAATAGATTAATTAATTATTTTAGAAAAAGGATTTATGTTAGACAGTTTTGTTTATTATTAAAATTCTAGAGGCAGTCAGAGGCAGATCTAGCCTAAAAATACTTCCCAGCGAGATTTTTTTTCTTATACCGAAAAATGAACTTAATATATTAAAATACAACAAGTCAGAATATGTACATAATTTTTTATTAGACATCCTATATTACATTTAATTTATACACAAATAAACAAAAATTTAGAGAAATAAACTAACCAGATGCTACACTTAAAAATCATGACCAATTCTAAATGACAAGTAAATATCAAGATAGTATACATTGATGTAAAACAACACAGACAAATAAATTTTACATGATTCTATTGATAAAAATATTCATATTCTCTTTTATACATTTAATCAAACAGTTTGGGTGCATCCTTTGTTTTGTAAGTTTTGATAAAAATAAAATATAGAATTACCTTATTGTGGTGATTGATTACTGACTAAAGATGTATATATTCTCTAACTTCATCCCAAATGATTCAATATGAGACTTGAAATTTCAGATCATTGGCACTCCTCTTCTTGTTCTCCTGCTGTCTCTAACCCTTTCTGTCTCTGTTGTTTTATTTTAGTTTTACTGCCCTATATATAACTTCACAGTACATTGATTAAAGAAAATAACTCTATAGCCAAGAAGCCCATACAGAGAAAGAGAGTCACACATGAGTGCTTTTTCGTTCTTTGCTATGTCGTTTGTAACTCGTAAGTATCATTAAGCACTTACAATTTTTAATTCGATAATCATCCACAAGCACAAATTATTTTTGTTGTCTTTACAGTTTACTCAGGTACATGTATAGTTAATGGGTTCTAATACTTTGCTTTTGTATAGATTTTATAACTTTGACAACTTATTTTTTTATATATAATCAATAATGTGTCCTCGTTATTATTTGGGTGTATTAGTGGTTTTCAATTAGTTTGATTATATAGTTATTCTCGTGCAATTTTGAGTCAGTTTTATGAATACGTGAGTTAGATTTTAAAGAGATTAATATATTAATAATTTTAAATTAAACAGTTATTTGATAAGTCATTATTCTGACTAAGTTTATGAGATCATGTTCTAACAATACATTTACACACAAGTGCATCAGAATAGGGTTCATAGTCTCTGCACGGCTTAACTTGTGTTATTTTAAAGTAAACAAATAATAATAATAATAATAATAATAATAATAATAATAATAACATGGTTATCGCATAATTCTAAAGTATTCAGTGTTATTAATAAGGATTTGGGTAATTAATAAATTTTATATTTTCTTTTAAAGTTGCCAATCCCTT
This sequence comes from Apium graveolens, assembly GCF_009905375.1. Lineage (NCBI taxonomy): Eukaryota > Viridiplantae > Streptophyta > Magnoliopsida > Apiales > Apiaceae > Apium > Apium graveolens. The sequence goes on along the minus strand of NC_133654.1, from coordinate 14,796,996 downwards.
ATCTCACAATTGTCAAGTTTGTTTAACCAGGTCACAGTGATACATCTTTATAATTGATTTTTTTATTTAAATATATGCACCAGTTAGGTTGTACAGACTTAAGAATTTCTAGTTATTGAGTCAGATGGATAAAACTTATAATGATGTTTATAAGATATATTAGGGTGATTAGTAAATATAATAAAATATATATATTATTAATAAATCTAAAATTTTGTTTTAGATTCGGGATCGGGAATTTAGCGGATCGTGCGGATTTCGATAGTATTAGTGTTTGCGATATTTGAGATACGGATTTTGTCCACTTTTTATTCGGAACTACTCCTCTTAGAAATTAAACATCTCTTAGAAATTAAACATCTCTGATTTGTTTAATTCCATATTTTATTCGCTCCTTTAATATTGTTTGATCATTTTGACTTCCTGTTTTAATATTTGATCTGGAAAATTTTAAATATCTGTTTATGCGGTTTTCAAAAATTATTTACGACACCCTCTGTTTTGAAAATCTGAATTATTTGATTTAAAAATTTTGCGAGAATATTTTTATTTGACCCTTAGTGATATAGGGCAAACCGAGTTAACCAGCTCTAGGGGTACTATAGCCATGTCATTGTGGCACCAGTGACATGACAATTCCGTGACAGTGTGATTGTTCACACCGTATCCTTTTGTTAGCTTTTGGGAGGATATTTTGCGCATTTGATATTTGTTGAGAATACGTGAGTGCACCCAGAGTTTGATTTGTGATTTGATTTATGGTGACGTTGTATATGACGTACTGTTATGTAATGAATCACACACAGAGGGGGGTGAATGTGTTTTTCTGATTTTAGACTTTTCTTGAAAGATAATGGTTGAACAAAGTAAATTAAATCTTGTATAGAAAAGGTGTTCATGCAGAAATTAAACTTGCATAAAATAAAGAATACAGATCTTCAAAACTCACTTAATTTTGGTATTAAAAATCAAGATGTTTTACTACAAAATTTCTAAGCTCTTTGAAGTTAAAGAGCTCAGCTTCTTCTCGAGAGTGTTACAAGAATTTTTGATCTAAATTGTTACATATAACTAGAGGACCAGTGTTAACTTTATAGTTCAGTTAACTGTTGGTTTACACAGTGGATAATAAACATGCTATTAGCTTTTCTAAATTGTCACTTGTCATTTTTATTTATAGAAAAGCAAATCTTCCATTTTTGGCTTAGCATATCTTTATCATCCCGTGTTTACTTTAATCTTCCTCTGTCAGTTAATCTTTGCCATTGATCTTGCACACTCTTCAAGCTGCTTTTTGTAGACTTGTCAATCCAGCTGTTGGATTGTTTGTTGATTGTTTATCTTGGATATTAAACTGATCTGCAATTCTGTACTTTGAGACTGTACTTCGAGATCTCCAGTTTGATTCATTTGAACACTTGATATCTTGATAAGTATAAAGGCTTATCGAGATCTCTAGTACTCCATAATGAGTTTGGCTTGTAGAGGTCTTTAGCTCATCGAGATCTCTAGTCTTCATAACTTCACTTGACTTGTAGATATCTCTGAGTTCTCGAATGGATATAGACTTGTCGATAACTCTGAGTTCTCTAGTGAAGGAATGACTTGTCGATATCTTTTTGAGTTCTCGAGTAGCTTTCCTGACTTCTCTACTCCCGGTGGATATTGCTTATCCGTTTAGTAGATATTGATCATCCGTCGAGTAGATGTATAGCTTATCCGTCGAGTAGATATTGCTCATCCGTCGAGTAGATGTTATTCATCCATCGAGTGGATATATAGCTCATCCGTCGAGTAGATGTTGCTTATTCGTCGGTACTCTCTAGAGTTTGAATGACTTCTTGATAAGTCATTGTGGAGTTCTCGAATGACTTCTCTATAACATTAAATCTGTGACTTGTAGAGATCTTGACTTAGAACATTTTTCTCCAAACAGATTTATTCAACTCCAAGCTTCTTCAAAATTCTTCTGAGGCATGATCTTCTTGATCTTCTTCCAGATAGAATCCTTAGGCTTGATACAGTTTTAGGAAAAAGACTTCAGTCTGCTCCTTTGCATTTTTACAGACTTTAAGTGTTACAATTACAGAATACAAATTTAGATAACAATACAATTTACTTAGGGTTGACAAGTTGTCTTAGTCTTGTTAAAGTACATGCATGTCTTTTACAACACGTACACGTTATCCATTCTGTTGCACGCATTAGGTATCCTATGATGTGTATATTTGTATATGTTCTGATTTCGGTATGAAATATTCTAACCCCTCGTAACTTCAGCCTTACTTATTTTTAAAATTATTGTTTTATTATAAATTACAGATTATTTATTTCTGATCTCTTTGTTTAATAAACTGTATTCCAAATCCGTACTGGGCGTTTGGCTCATGCCGTATTCTTTTATTGGCAGGTGCTTAGGGGGATCTGGGACTGTGTGATGGAGAGTTACCCCATTTATTGATTAGGATTTCAGACTTGGTTTAATTATTTAATTAGAGATTTCTACATTATATTATTGGTTTAGATAGTTTGGAGATTTAATATTACTAGTTTAAAACTGTATGATGCATGGGTTCCGTTAATATTTAGATTTTTTTATTTTATTTTATATGATTTTATTAAAATTCTAATATAAATAATTAAATACGTAAATTAATAACAATATAATTATAATTTGATTGTGTATAACTTTAAGTTAAATCAAATAGTATAGTATAAAATAGTATATGGTTGATGAGATTTGAACCATTAACTTTATTTATAAATAATAATTAAATGTTTGATGTTGGCGGGGTTCGAACCTGTGAACTTGGTTAGTGTATTTTTTTTATAAATATTAATATAAATGTTTGTTATTGGCAGGATTCGAACCTAGAAATTTACTTGTAATTTTATAATAATAATATAAATGTTTGTCGTTGGCGGGATTCGAACCTGTAAGCTTGGTTGGTGTTTTTTTTTAGTATTCAGATCTAACTGTTATGATCATTTGGTTAAGAGATCTAACGGTCGTGATCGAAAGGATAACCAAAAACAGAGTTAACCAAACTACAAATTATACCCCTGTTCGGTTATTATAGTTTAGTATATTATTTTGGAGATTTTAGACTGTTTAATTATTGTTAGAAATATATTAGTGCTCTGTTTGCAGGTTTATGGATTTTATGTAATATCTCCTTCTTTATAAAGGGGGTGTTACACTGACAATCTCGAGCGGAGCCTGACAATGTTATGCTCGGCTAGTTTACACTCTAAGCTAGTACTAACGGGTAACTAATGAGCCTATTATTTTTCCCTGAGAGTAAGTATTTTACATCTATGGCTTCAGCTGATCTTCCTGAAGACATAATTATCAATGAGATATTCGAGTTCCAGTTAAGTCCATGGTTCGATTTCGATGTGTTTGTAAATTATGGAATTCTCTGTTTTCTAAACCTGATTTCACCAGATCACAATCGAACCGTGTTATTTCCAAGAACTCTGATGACGATCATATCATACTTAACAAAAGAGAGATGAAGCATCTTGGTTATATTTAATGCCAAGAACATTTTGTATGATCCAAAGTCAAGAGAGATGAAGCATCTTGGTTATCACAACGTATATCTTAATAGCTTTAGCTATACCCCTAGCATCCTTTTGTCGAAGTTGAAGAACTGAGCTGCTGTTGTGTTGATCGAGTTTGTAATGAAGATGAATCAGTTATGCACAATTAAGAGAGAGAGAGACAGTAGAGAGAGAAAGAGAAATCTCATTGTGGAAAATGTAATCTATTCCAAAACTTACAGGAGAAGAAATGATTTGTTCTAATATATACAATATGATCCTAACAAACTATGGCGGGAAAGTTTACAGATGGAAAATAAAAATGTAATTCTAAATTCTATTTTAAGTTATATGTCCAACACCCCCCCTCAAGTTGGAGGGGAAAGAATGAACACCCAACTTGGACAAAACAACATTATGTTGAACACCAGGGAGAGGTTTAGTGAACACATCCGCAAGTTGAGTATAAGTGGGTGTATGCTGTAAAGAGATTAAGCCAAAACCAAGTTTTTCTCGAACGAAATGGCAGTCCAACTCGATATGTTTTATGCGTTCGTGATAAACAGGGTTTTTGGCTATATAAATAGCAGCCATATTATCACATTTGACAGGAATTGGATTGATATTAAGAATGTCAAATTCATGAAGCAATCGAGATAGCCAGGAAAGTTCAGTAGTAATACTCCTGAGAGATCGATACTCAGCTTCTGTAGATGAGAGAGAGATCGTATGTTGTTTCTTTGACTTCCATGAAATCAAACTGTCATCTAAGAACACAACAAAACCACTTATTGAGCGCCTAGTATGAGGGCAGGCAGCCCATTCTGCATCACAATAAGCTTGAACAGAGTAATCAGATGAATTGCTAAAAAATAAACCACGAGAAGGATCAGGTTTTATGTAATGAAGAACATGGATTACTGCATTCCAATGTGGAAGTCTAGGATCAGACATGAACTGGCTGAGATGCTGGACAACAAATGATAAATCAGGACGCGTATTGGTGAGAAAGTTTAACTTTCCAACTAGTTTACGATACAAGATTGGCTCATCGAGGAAAGAACCTTCATTCGGAAGCAATTTAGTAGTAAAATCCAAAGGACTGACTACATGAGACAAATGAGAACAGTTAAACTCTTGTATCATATCAAGGATGAATTTCTTCTGTGACAAAACGATACCAGTAGGAACATAGTTAAACTCGATACCCAAAAAATAGTGGAGCCGACCTAAGTCCTTAATTTTGAAAGTGTCATCAAGATACCTTTTAACAGCAGAAATTTCCAATGTGTCACTACCCGTCACCAGGATATCGTCAACATATACAGCAAGGAAAGTAACATAAGAACCATTCTTCTTGTAAAATAGAGAGGTATCATTTTTGGAAAATTGATAACCTCGAGCAAGTAATGCTGTGCTAAGCTTGAAATGCCATTCTCGAGATGCCTGTTTAAGGCCATATAATGATTTGGATACAGTTATTGGTGTTGGAAGTATTTTGAAATCAGAAAATAAATCTCTATGAAAGCACATATGGTCACTAGCACCACTATCAAGTATCCAACTAATTTTATTTGAATTTGAGAAACAAGTTGTGGAAAGATTTATATTACCAGCAAAGTTGGCAGTGGATGGTGCATATTCTGTGGTGTTCTGAGAATTCTTCAATAGAGTCATCAACTGAGAATAAAATTCTGGTGTGATGTTGACAGAAGCATTTCCATGAGTATGAGTATTTGTTGAAGTTAGAGAATTGTTGATATTAGCATGTTCAGAAGATGATCCATTTTGTGTAGGATTAGCATGAGTAATTGTTGAAACCTCAACCTGTGCAGCTTGTGCAAAACGCCTAGGTTTTGTGAACTTGAAATCAGGTGGGATTCCATGCAATTTGTAGCATTTTTCAACAGTATGACCAGGTTTTTTGCAGTAGTTACAGTTGAGAATGGTCCTTTTTTAGTCAAGGTTGGGCTTCTTTGATGACTGATAAGCTGGCATCCTTGAGGAACTCACATGAAGTGAGGCAGAGTCTGTGACAAACTGAGTACTAGAATGAATTTCTCTTTGTGATTCTTCTTGAAGAAGAATGTTGTAAGCCTGACTGATATTGGGCAATGGTGTTTTCATTAGAATCGAACCACGCATAGCAGTGTAGGACTCATTAAGCCCCACTAGGAATTGAATTACTCGTTGATCTTGCTGAAAATTGGAGAGTTTCAAAGAGGCACCACAGGTGCAGCCACATGAACATACAGAAATCAATGCCAGAGAATCAATGTCATCCCATAACATCTTGAGTCTAGTGAAGTAATCAGAAATATCACTATTTCCCTGTGAAATTCAGATAATTCTTTATGTAAGAGAACAATTGAGTTCCATTAGGAGATCCATATCTTTCTTCCAATTCTTGCCACATCTGTCGTGCAGAATTAGAGTAGATAACACTGCGACCAATGGATTTTGACAAAGAACCAAGCAACCATGATATGACCATATCATTGCATCTAGACCAACTCTTAAACGTAGATATAGTAGTAGCAGGTTTGATAATCGATCCGTCAACGAAGCCTAATTTGTTTCTTGCTGATAAAGCAATAGTCATCGATCTTTTCCAATTACTAAAGCCAGTACCGTCAAAAGAATCACTAATAAGTTTCATTCCGGGATGATCTGAAGATTGCAAGTACAAAGGATTATCCTGATCTAAAAGTCTAGGATTAGGGTCAGGAACTGTGGAACTTGCCATAACGAGAATATAAGATTCTGCAAACACACAAAATCAACTGATTTTCTTGAGATACACTTCGTATTGTGATAACGATATGGAGATAATCACAGAGGATAACAAATGAAATCGATTATTGAATCAACGGAAATAGCAAAATAGCAATTGAGATCGTTTATTGAACTAATCACAAACTGAAAATTGGATAACGAATTGAGAAATGAAACAACATTTTGAGAAAAGATTGATAAAAGCTAGATTCAGCTGATTGACGTGACGGAGATGGAGATTTTCGTCAAATGCACCGATTAACGACGAGAGAACGAGATGGAGATCACGTATAATCTTGCTCTGATACCATGTCGAAGTTGAAGAACTGAGCTGCTGTTGTGTTGATCGAGTTTGCAATGAAGATGAATCAGTTATGCACAATTAAGAGAGAGAGACAGTAGAGAGAGAAAGAGAAATCTCATTATGGAAAATGTAATATATTCCAAAACTTACAAGAGAAGAAATGATCTGTTCTAATATATACAATCTGATCCTAACAAACTATGGTGGGAAAGTTTACAGCTGAAAAATAAAAATGTAATTCTAAATTCTATTTTAAGTTATATGTCCAACACCTTTTCCTCGAGGGAATGGAGTCATTCCATGAACGACGTCTTAGAAGATCACTTCGTTCCTGAATATCAGATTATTTTTGTTTGGCTATTTTTAGTTCTAAAAACAATGTTTCAGACTCGTTTACGATTACATGGTCTTAGATAAACAGATAAAACATGCCCTTATTCCATTGTCAAATACCCACTATCGGATCTCCTCTGCTTTTCTGGAATTACGTGATATTGCATTTCTCTGCAACGCGTGCTATTGCATTTCATTTCTTTAAAATGGTAATACAACGCGTTTCTCCGCGGGGTTTAAACCTAGTTCCGCCCCTCTTGGTTCAGCTATTTGTTATCTTCTGAATGAGTAATGCTAGAACTACAAAAAAATGATACAAAAAATTGTTACAAAATGATGTGTCATGGCTGTGTCATGACTGATGTGACACTTTGAAATGATTTAATTGGTGTTTTTGATGTATATGCGGGGGTCCATTTTCATTTAGCCAATAAAAATTTCACACTTATCATTTTGTAATTTTTTTGGGAACCAATTTGGTGCCCCTAACATTTTCCCTTCTGAATTTTAGGCTCTACTATGAAATAAAACATGTGAAAATATTTGTTTTACATAAAGTTTATAAAGAGGACTAAGGTTGTTGAAATTTCTTCAATTTTTCAATCAAGATGGTGATTACAGCCATGTTGGCCTCGTGTCGAAAAGCTTGTATTATTGAACCCCTATCCACCATGCCCCCCACATGTCTCTATTACAAAACCTAAAGGTTCATCCCACCTGCACCACTCAAAATCAATTCCTATATAAGAACACGAGTACTCATACATTTTACACAACTTGATCCAAATCTCAAAATGAAGCTCTCAACTTCACTTTTACCTTTTCTTGTTTTGTTATCAACTTTTTATTTTTCTTTTTCAGCAACCAAATCAGATGACTTTCTGAAATGCCTAGCAAAGTCTTCTGACTCCACTAATCTCACCAAACTTATTTACACCCCTGCTAATTCTACTTTCGATGATGCATTAATCTACTCCATCAATAATCTCCGTTTCGCGCAAGCCTCGACCCCGAAACCTCTTGTTATTGTCACACCAACAACCGAATCTCAAATCCAAAATGTCATTTACTGTTGCAAGAAAACGGGCTTAGAAATGAGAATCAGGAGCGGTGGCCACAGTTTCGAGGGCTTCTCTTATGTTTCATCAGTTCAATTTATCGTACTGGACTTGCGCAACATTAATAAGGTCACTGCTGACATGTCTACCGCAACTGCATGGGTTGACAGTGGTGTAACAAACGGTGAACTTTATTATTACATCAGCAGGGCCACTTCAGCTTACGGGTTCCCATCTGGACTATGGTCTAACGTTGGCGTTGGCGGGATCTTGAGTGGCGGTGGATACGGTATGTTGAGAAGGAAATACGGATTGGCTGCAGATCAAGTTATCGATGCTCGTTTAATCTGTGCTGATGGTAAAATTCTAACTAGGAAGACCATGGGTGAAAATTTGTTTTGGGCAATCAGAGGAGGTGGTGGTGGAAGTTTCGGAGTTGTTGTGTCATGGAGAGTTAATCTAGTACCTGTTCCTGCAGTTGTCACAGTTTTTCGGGTTTTTAGAACATTGGAAGAAGACGTGACTAATACTTTCTACAAGTGGCAATCTGTTGCTCCTGTCTTGCCTAAAGAACTTGACATCAGGTAATTAAGCTAACTTTAATTTCCATTAATATTTGTAGTTAAGATTTCAATTTTGAGAGTTCTTGTATATTGCGTAGCTAACTTAATTTTCTGGCTACGCCCCTGTCAGGTGCAACGGACAAGTGATTCTAAGTAATTCTAGTACCAGATCCGATAAGAAGACGATACAAATGAATTTCGAGTCACTATACCTCGGACGTGCCTCTGAAGTTCTTGAAATAATGGGAGAAAAGTTGCCAGAGCTGGGATTAGTTAGAGAAGATCTTATTGAAGTTAGTTACATCCAAGCTATGGTATTTTTCTCGCAGTTCCCAGTCCTGGAACGGCCAGAGATTTTACTCAATAAAACGATTTTACCTCGTCCCGCATTCAAAGGACGCTCAGATTTCTTCAAAAAACCAATGCCAGTAGAAGGCCTACTAGGCCTGTGGGATTACATGTTCCAACTCCCCGATAACCAGGCATTTTTACAATTCACACCTTACGGTGGTAGAATGAATGAAATCTCAGAAACGGCTCTGCCCTTCCCCTACCGAGCAGGGTACTTGTACATGTTCAACTTCTTCGCGGTAACATGTCCCACTCGTGAGGCATGCGCTGAAGAAACTGCGAGATTGGATTGGGTGAGGAGAGTAGATTCATATCTTACTCCTTATGTTAGTAGCAATCCTAGGAGTGCATATGTCAACTATGTGAATGTCTGGATGGGTCAGAATAATCCAACAGGGAGTACAAGTTATGCTCAGGCTAGTAAATGGGGAAGGCGTTACTTTGGAGTTAATTTTGATAAGTTGGTGTTGATTAAGTCATTGGCTGATCCGTTCAACTTCTTTAGGCACGAGCAGAGCATTCCTGTTTTTTCACTTTGGTCCGATATGTAGAGAATATTGGTTCTTTTTTCTGGTGTTTTGAGCTTTTTTAACTGGGATGCTTGTGTTTGTTTTCAAATAAGATTAGTGATTCGATGTGTTTCACGCTTTTTCTAATAAAATAATGGAGTTCGTTGGCCTAATCTTCAAATTAAGGTTATCTCTTTTCAATTTTGTTCTGAATTCCAAGATCTTTCTTTTCTGGATCAAAGAATTCCAAGATCTCGATAATCATGTGACATGATTTAGGCTCTGTTTGGGATGATTTAGGCTCTGTTTGGGATTGCTGTTAAAAATGGCTGTGCTGTTAAAAAAGTGCTGCTGCAAAAAGTGCTGTTGTAAAAATCAGATAACTGTTTGGTAATTTTTTTGATACGTATATGTTTTGATGAAAAAAATTAAAAATAATGATGCTTTTGGTAAGGTTTGATGGTGAAATCAGTATCTGCTTCCCGGCAACAGTTGAAAAACAACTTTTTCTAAAAGTATGGGGGACTTGCTTTCACTAACAGCAGCTTTTAAGTCAAAAACATTTTTCAGAAAAGCAGCTTTTAAATTTTACCAAACAGTTTTTTAACTGTTTTTCAGCGAAAAGCGGCTGTTGTTGTCTGCAACAGCAATATCAAACACACTCTTATTTAATTTTAAATTTATACATTTTATGACAATATTTAATTTAATTTTGTGGCATAATCTTCATATTAAGGTAATCTTTTTTTATTTTGTTCTTAATCAAAAGATATTTTTTAAAAGAGTTCAAAATTTGATTATTGACGGGTCGTGGATGATTTTAAATCAAATTTTGAACTCTTTTAAAAAATTAACCAGTGTGTCAATCCTTAATCGGTGAATCACCAAATTTTATGATTTATAAATTGCCGGATCTTGACAATCAAATGATATTATTTTTTATTTTTTTTAAATGATTAAATTTATGCATCTTACATAACGGTACGATTTTAACAAATATCAGCGTCAGCGAGAATCGAATATGCTGACAGACGTTAAATTCTCATCATACGAAGTATCGTGTTAATCAAATGACATAATTAATCTAACCTAACTTGTAAACTTTTCAAAACATGCCCTTGATTTAATGTTAATGCGCGACAGATACAACATGATTAGGAATATAAAAATGTAAACTTTGGATGATGGGGCTACGACTGTCGAATATAATAATATAAAATGTTTAGTACTGCCATTATTTATATATCAAGTTGAATGTCAGAATTCACATGTCTGTGGACGACTTTAAACATGCCTTCACAGAGCTATCAAACAATATCTTCAAATATCTTAAACAAATCTCATTCACTGGCCTGTATAATAATTACATGTTCCTTTCTTGATATTTATTTATCTGTTTGTTGTATTATAATATTATTATCTACTCGAAATCGTAATTATTTTATCTGTTTTAAGGTTCCCACCAACGATTAATTTAATATACTACAATTAGTAAACCATCTTTAATCTTTCTTATTTTTTGCTTTTTGATGACATAAGTACCACTTGAAAGTGTTATAGAAATAGAAAATCGGGGAAGATCAGTCACATGACCGTATAAGGATTAATCGGTGAATCGGAGATTAATCGGAAGGATTAATCGGTGAAAAAATCGAAAATAATTTAAAATTAATAAATATTTATATATGCATAAAAAAATATTACAAACATTTAAGTGAAATGTACAATTTTTCAGTAACATAAAAAATATCAATCTTTACAACCAACCGAAAGTAGGATAACTAGAAAATATAATAAATCATATTAAAATTTTCATAGAAATTTAAAATGGAGGGCTAACATGGACTTGGGCACTGCAGCTTTGTTTTAATTCTCTCGATTTCCTCAACTTTTTTGGGCCTTAATAGGAAAAAAGCCCAAAGGAGTCTTTGAATCTTTTTATCTTCTTCCTTCGATAAATCCTCTGTTTTTCAAGTTTATACTTACATATACTTACATATAAACTGAATACAAGTATAGGAAGTAGCCAACAGTAAAAGTCCGATGATATAACACTGTCATCGCCATCCAGGTTTCAAGCCATTTCAATTAACGCTTTGATATGTCTAAATCTGTGACCCGATTTTGTTCTATTTAACCCGAGTTTTGACCCGATTTGATCAAAACCGCATAATGAAGCGATTCAATGAAACTAGATCGGCAGCAGCAACTTTGCCGATTACTCGGCCGATTTATCGGCGGAAAGGCCGAGTTCTATAACACTTAATATAAATGGTAAATATATATGCTCAACTTTTTATTCGCTACAATTATTAATATTTACAAATAAATTTAATAATGAAAATTGATAATTGATATGGATGCAAAGTATCAGGTAATTCTGGGTCTTACAAATCTTATAAGTCAGTTTAATGACTTATAAGTCCGTAACAGTTTATTTACGAGTATTTATTGATCAAACTTATAAGTTGAATTTACAACTTATATAAGTTGATATGTTGAATGTGACGTATTTTTTCTCAACTTATTTTTTATTTTTTATTAATTTTAGTTTTAAAATATATATTTTTAATGTTAATCTAACTTATAATATAAGAATTAAGATAATTATATTTAAAATTTTTTTATTTTATTTCATTTAAATTAAAAAAATTATGACTTATAAGTAAAATATCCGAACACTAATATAATTTATAAGTATTATTCAACTTATCACTTATAAATCACTTATTCAGTTTAAATTACAAGTTATTTATTTTAAAATTTCCCAAAAGGATACTCTATTCACGTTTAATTTTTATTATTTTACTTATTCGTAAAGAACATTTTTATTTACTTTGAACTTTTAAAATTTTATCTATGTGGGGCATTTGTTTACAAGTAAATGATTTGAAAATCATAACCGGATCGGCAGATGTCTAAAAAATAGACGTGATCATATTAATTAGATGTGGGCTGAATTAGGTAGTTTCGATGATAGAAATGAAAACTAGATATTTATAAAAGATGTATTATAAAATCACTTCTATTATTGAACTTGAAGCATTAAAAATTAACACGCTTAAGCTTGTTTTTGCTTTATGATTATACAAGTACGTACTTCGTCGACTGTTAGCCGCCTGTAGAGACTAGAGAATACAGTAGATCAGCTGATCGTAGAATGCAATATAAGTAAATTACTCTCATATCCTCGAAGGAATTGATAAGTCCAACTGCCATTGTTTTCTTTTCCGACGCGCGCATCAGTAATCGAACTCGTAACCACAGGAGCTCAACGGCTTCGAGTAACTTCATTGTTGCCCAAGCCCCAAGGCCAAGATTGACACTGCCGGTACAGTCCCCGAATTTCCGAATTGCTGTAGCCTGTAGAGAAAACATATCTACAATTTAATGTTGTGTAATTTAGTGCTGCAACGATATCAATTACTATGATCTTTTCCCGGCCTTATTAGTAAGGAACCATGTTACATTTCTTATATTACTTTCATTAATAATTATCGAAGATTTAACATTTTGTCATTCAAAATTTTTCTCGCCTTTTTACTTGAACGAGAGTCGACCCCCAAACCCTAGTTAGCCGCCTAAAAAACATTCAGATTTATTCTTTCTTCTTCATCAATTAAGCCCTCTTCCTTTTCCCAAAATCACTTCCATCTTTTTCTCCCCTATCTAATAATCAGTTTTTTATTTTTCTTTCAATAATCATCCTTATTTTGTAAGGATTACTATCGTATCCAATCTTTTTGGGTATTTTGTTTGTCCTCCTTTTGGAGTGGTTGTTTGTCCTCATTTTTGGAGTGATCCGTATGTTTTTGATATTTTTGACTTGTTGGTTTGTATCGTTGAGAATAATTCAATTGGTGTTTCGGGTAATCTTGAAAGCTCGCATCGAGTATGAATCGGTGGTAAAATCGCAAAAGCTCACCTTTCACAACGGAAGATTGTTAATATTACGAGGGCATTTGTACCTCCAATCACTTCTGAACATTGGATTACAACTGGAATTAATTGTATGAAGGTCAATTGTGATGCTACTGATTTTGGAGATTGTGTAGGATGGATTTCTTGGGAAACTATTGTAATCTTTTCAGTTTAAATAATATTTATATTCTGTATGTTAAGCGATCTGAAAACAAAACGGCTATTCATTTAGCTCGTTTATTTGTTTGTCAACCTGATCGTATCACCAATTTTGGGGTTTTTCCAAGCTGGATTAAGTCTTTTTGATGAAATGCATAATATTTTGGCAAAAAAAAAAGTTTAATTTTATGATATTATAATATTCCCTGTGTCCTAGATTACTTATGCATTTTAATTTTACTTGTATTTTACGTGTATTTTAATTTTCATTGACGGTATAGTTTCGTTAATTATTGTTATAGCCAAAATTTGGCATTAGGTCAAATACGGGTCAATTGGATTTGAATTGAGATAAAAAGATGAAGGATTAGGTTTTAGGCTGTAACGCACGAAGGGGGGACGCGCCTAAAATTGGGTAGACTGTGTGGTGTGGATTGTTTGAGATTAATGTTGCGATGCAAGTGTATGTGGGGGAGATATCAGCGAGGTGAGGACGTGTCCAGGGAACAGGATGCGCTTTCAGGGAGTGAAGTGAAGGAGATGGGTTGTCCACATGTTGGAGTCACAATACAGGGAAGGGGTGTGCATTACACAAGGAGAGGACGCGTCCTGACCTGAAGGAATGCATGGCTTTGAGTTTACTTAGGCATTCTGGGCTTCTTCTCATTTAGGACAAGTGCAAGCATGGAGGAAACAATGGAGGATTATTTTCACTTACGTATTTGTTACAGGTACTCTTTGAATAATTCCTTTTTTGAGTCGGTTAAGTAGGGGGATGTTCGTGAACAGCTAGACGGCCTTCAGGGGTATTCCTGATGATTGAAGGTCTCCTCCTGTATTCAACAGGTGTCCTCGTTGGGGATGCAGGGTAAATAATGGTGTGTGATTTGGGAGCTCTGTTATTGTATTCAATGGGTGTCCTCGTTGGAGAACTTTGGAGTCCTCCTGCACTTTGCACCCAAGAGCTTGGGACCACCTGTCCTGTTATCTGGTGGGTTATCCTCATTCGGGGGACAGGAACACGTACGACATTTGGGGTGAACCGTGGCTATACCTGCATTTGTAAATCAAGGGAGATAGTTGTAGCAAAGTGTTATCCTTGCGCAGGGAGATGCATTATCCGTAAAGTCCTATGATTACGGACGAGCCTTGGGCCTTCGCGTTTTGTCCTCATAGTTGGACATTCTTAAAGCTAGCGGAAGATGGATTCTGGAGGGATTTCTACCAGGCCTAGGAATGAGAAGTCTAAGCCCATTAGATTTTTTGTTCCCAAAGAACTATGGCAGGCTATATCCCTATATAAAGGGTACGTACATTGAGAGAGTAAGAATTTGAGAGCTGATAAGGAGCCACCACTTACCCTATTAAATCTCAACCACCAATTAACACACAAACACCACACACCCCTTGATTTTCCGGCGAAGAACCACCGTCACAGATATTGATTCCGACGAGAAATCTCAAACTTTGTTGTTACCAGATTCCTCCGTCAACAAATTGATGCTAAAATGAGGGGGGCTAATCAAGATCATAATCTTAGGAGGAAAAGATGTCTTACAATCGTGATGAAAGTTCTTATGATGGAAGTAATGGCAGATCCGAAGGATATGGTGAGGGAGGTTACACTCAGCATGAACCCTACATGACCAGAAACGTAGTGGATCCTCTACGAGCTCCGGATGTGGTAGGAACACCACCAGTTCTCATTAGCAATGCTAATATCTTGGAGCAACTATATCACATGGGATATACTTTGAACAACTTTAATTCAAGGTTGAGCATGGTGGAGTGTCGCAAGACAAGAGAGATCGTCGTTTCCCCCTCCATGGTCATGTTATGGAGAAAGCCCCCATGGTTGAAGGAAACACTCACGATGTTCATGGTCAAGCTAATGGTGGAAATCCTCGAATCACTCTGCGGCGCTTGGAGTATTCTGATGATGTCGAACCTATTGTGGAACTTGTTAACGAGGACACTGATGGGAGAGAGAGAGGCCTCGTATCGACAATTAGGTTGCTTCACATCCTCATAGGTCTAGACGTACGATGGACGAGCGTCATCATGCCGAGAATATCCAGAATCAAGATGAGGAAATAAGAGATTTTTCAACTTTGAAGAGAAGACTTGGTATAAGGTTGGAAGATGATAATTTGAGGATGTTGTTGTTGGAATGGCAAAAGGAAGGTAACGATGGAGAAGTGAGGCCTAGTGACACACCGCGTGTGCCCCCCACATACCCAAGGGATGATAGGGTGTAGCACCACGAACACGAGCATGCCCCTCCACGTGGAAGATTTGGAAATTATGGTCGGGGTTATCAAAAGAATGGACGGGGAAGGATTGGGTATTAGCAAGGAAGGGCGCCATATCATGGAAGATGTGAGGGCGCGCCTCAGTAGGAGAAGCTCCCGTTATTGTTCCCATAGCTTCTCACAGTGCTACGAGCAATGGATCGAGGACTTGTCCTCATGATGGGGATGACGTCCGAATTTAAGAGAGGTAGCAAAACAACAGTGAGGCTCAGAGATGCAACCAAGAGATACCTCATATACTAGGCTGCACGATACTGAGACTCGTTACCGAGACTCGTTACACCAACCCTTGCATCAAGAAAATTGCGCTCATATTTTCAGGCTCACAGAATTGAAGTTCGCACAGCATATCTTCTGCGACAAGTCCTTCACAAACCAGAATCATCAGGAAGGATGTTGAAATGGGCTGTGGAATTGAGACAGTTGACCTGGAATACATGTCGCGCACGGCGATCAAATAATAAGCTCTGGTTAATTTCATACTAGAATTTGACTCTGAAATTGATGACAAGACTCTGGTGGTGTTACATCCACCTTGTCCTGAAGAAGTTTTTGACTCGTTGTAAAAGGAGGAGCTTCCCCATCCTTGGTGGATTTTACATGTGGATGTGGTAGTTAACAATGAAGGGGCAGGCACGGGCATAGTGCTTGTGTCTCCGGAAGGCCATCATCTAATGAGCGCAATTCACTTCAAGTTCTATGCTACAAACAATGTCCTGCAGATTGCTTTGGAGATGGGAGTTTTGAATCAAATTGTGAAAAGTGATTCAGAGTTGGTTGTTAACCAAGTGAATGGGGGATTTTAAGCTTGAGGACCGCAGACGGAATTGTATAAGAGGTGCGTAAAAAGGTTGCTTAAAAATTTCTAGGAGTTTAGGCTGGAATGTGTGCCAAGGGAAAAGAACAACAATGCAGATGTTTTGGCCAAAATGGGGTCTCAGCAGGAAGCTGTGTTTTTAGGATCTATTCCTTTGGAGATCTAGGAGATCCTCAGCATTCCGAAGATAGAGGTGATGCAAGTAGATTAAACCCCTGAGAAAATATGGATGACACCTATTCTTTCCTAAATTAACAAGGGAACACTCCCGGAAAAGAAGTTCAAGACTCGGCGACTCCGCTACCAGGCTGTGCGGTATATGGTGTATGACGGAGTACTGTATAAGAAAGGTTTCAATTAACCGTTATTCAAGTGTGTTGATGAGAAAGAAGGAAATTATATCTTGAGGGAAGTACATGAGGGAATTTGTGGCAATCACTTGGGGGGTAACTTATGGAGATGAAGATTTTACGCCAAGGTTATTATTGGCCTACGATGAAGGAGGATGCTACGAACTTCGTTAGAGCATGTGATCGCTGTCAATGATTCACGAACTACTCATCTATTCTGGAAACGCTTTTGTCATCTATGATGAGTCCATGGCCATTTTCCATGTGGGAAATTAATCTTATTGGACAATTATCGAAAGCTAAAGGATATGTGAAGTACGCGGTGGTTGCTGTTGACTACTTTACTAAGTGGGCCGAGGTCATGCCACTAGCGACCATCACTGCTAAGAAAATCAAAGACTTTGTATTCAACTCTATTGTGTGCATATTTGGGATCCTTTACAAACTTGTCTCTGATAACGGGAAATAGTTTGATAGCAAGGAGTTGCGGCAGTTGTGTGAGAATTTGAAAATTAAGAAGGAGTTTGCATCATCACCCGCAGAGTAATGGAAAAATTGAAGCTGTCAACAAGATCATAAAACATACTCTCAAGGCCAAGCTGGAGGAACGCAAGGGAAATTGGCCTGAAGAACTCCCAAAGTTCCTATAGTCTTACAACACAACTCTGAGGTCCACAACAGGAGAGTCTCCTTTTATGCTCACCTATGGATATAAAGCTATGGTTCTTGTGGAAGTTGGTTTGGGATCGCTCCATAGGGATCATTATGCAGAAGGAGACACATAGGTTAACCATAGGCTTCACTTGGATCTCTTGGAAGAAGCAAGTGAGAACTCTCAATTAAAACTTGCGGCGTATCAACAACGCGCAGTGTGCCCGAATAGTAGACTAGAAGCAATAAAATTCCTCCTCGCCTAGGGGTAGTACATGTACTACTCCACTTTAGAACTAGTTGAAGGATCATATTTTCGAATAAATTCCCCACAGAGCATAATAGCCATGAGACCGGTGCACTTTTGACACCGGAGTGCATTATTAATAAATACTTTGGAAATTTCCGTACGTCTTAATGATTGTTGTTTGTTTGCTTTTGTTTCCTTTCATCTGGGCATTATATATGGTGGAAAATTTCACCACATCTAAAAAAAATATCTGGGAAATACATTATGGCGCATCATGTACCATATGATGTGTCCTGGAATTTGTATGCATAAAGGCATTACAGGTTTATTTAAAATTATAGCTTGTTTAGAATGGTGACGCATCATGCAAGATAGATGCACCCACATCAAAATAAGCCTTGAGTTTGTTGGCTCAAATATTCTGAAAATACCTTAGATGCGTCCATACTGTGTGACATGTCCTTGTAATGCACTTGTATTGAGGAGGACGCACCCTCGTAATGCAACACTTTGCTTGTGTTGAGGAGTTAGCAAAAAAAACTATCTTATAAAAGGGGAAGTGTTGGAAGACGCGTCCTCGCTTGGACATCATACTGCATAAGCTATCTTATTTGCATAATGAGGACACACCCTAAGTTGAAGACACGCCCATCATGTGACATGGTTTATTAAATCTTAGCACTTCAATTACATATAAGGAAGCATGATAAAATATGGAAGATAAAATAAAGGATAATATGCATCAAAGTAATTCAAGGTATAAAACCTTGAGAATGTCAACATCCAAAATATCCAGAAATACCAAGTCCTAAAATTACAAATTACAAGACTTGAAGGGACTTGCACCTGTAATTGTTCATACAACTTTCAAGTAAAAAGATGACGCGTCCTAGGGCGGAGGCGCGTCCCGGTGTTTGTCATGGGTGCCTTAAGGAGGTTGATCAGGCTGGATTTACAGTGGCGAGGGTGGTGGAGACGCGTCCTCTTCCTCCAAGCCTTGAGCAATCCTCTTGCTCTTAATAGAATTAGCAGTCCTAACTTTGAAGTCATTCACCCATTTTTGAGTTTCTTCGTCAAATTTAGAAAAAGTGTACTCTGGATCATTTGTTACGAAGCTAGAGCATTATTCTTCGAAGCCAGCTGTGAAACCAGCTTGGTGCATCAATTTTTTTTCTTTTTTCCATCCATGCAATCCGTCATCATTAAGAATGTCTAAATCCATTTGCATGGTGGATTTGAAGAAATAACTTGATCTACGGCTTTCTCCATAACAGTGACATGCCCATTAAGACGCGACTTCTCTAACTACAGCTCAAGAATCTCAACATCCTTTTCCTTTTTCGAGAGTGAGAGATGCTTTCCCAAAGATTTAACTTTTCTTCAACTTTGCTCCTATCATTTTAAGCAACATCAAGGCGCGCCCTCAACCTGGCAGCCATGTTTGGATTTTGCTTTGTGTGTAGATGGAGCTCAGCTGTAGCCCTCATCATGGCTTTTTCAGTCTGTTCTTCTGTCCTAAAAATCCATCCTTTCACATTCTCTTCAAAGAAAAATCCAGAGTAGGACGCGCCCAAGTGCTTATAAATAAGTTATTGATCATCTGAAACAGTTCTCTGACGCTTCAAGTGTAGCGGCTGAGAAATTCGCGACGTGATTAAGTGAATAAAGTATACTTTTGCGTTGTAATTATAAATTATGTGAATAAAGCGTGATTATGTGAATTATGTGTTATTATGTGAAGTGGAAATGTTTAAATAAATATTATATTCCAGTTTGACGTGTCAGCTGATATAAAGAGAATGATTGAGAAGCGTAGTTGAAAACGCTCAGCGTCGGGCCATTAGACAGGACGCGACCCGTTACGCAAAAAGTGAATATTAATTAAAAAGGGGAATTCTTATGATTGAATGTGTCATGATATGAGTCGTGATATGTGAATACGTACTATTTCTTGAAACTATGCTTGATTATGTGCTCTGGTTATTTTTAAATGATTTTAAGGGATTTATTGGATTTAAAATGAGGTTTATTGCACCTTTCTATATTTTTATAAAATTATCCAAGTACGGTCAAGACATTAAATTTGTTTTGTTATCTTCAAATAGTCCTAGAGACTTTCTAAAAATGATAATGAAATTATTTGGTGATTGGTGTATTTTAAAATGATTTTATCGAGCCATAATTCCATTTTGAGTGCAAGCTTGTAAAACCCGTATTAAATGAACCGTACGCTCGAAAATTATTTCAAATATATGGTTGGAAAGCTAATTTTGAACTTTATATTTTAAAATTGATATTCCTTTCATTTTCATCTTTCTGAGAGAGCTATGTAATATTTAAATTCGTTTTTAAGCTTAAGAATAAAAAGAAAAGAGAATAGAAGAAAGAAAACTTTGCTAGTTACCAAAATACCCCTGCCCCTTATTATATAATCCTACCCTCCCCCTTTCTTTTTCTTTCTTCACCCGTGCACTCTTTCTCTCTCCTCTCACTTTCTCTCATCTCTCTTTTCTCTCTCTCTCTCTCTCTCTCTCACTCTCGAAGTTCTCTCTCTCTTTTTCTCTCGGTATAACCCTCTTCCCCCATTGATTTCTATGGATTCTTCCATAAAACTCCATGCTTATTCCATATATATACTTTAAATCATGTGCATGTGTGTGTAGGTGCTTGCATGCATGTGTGCGTGTGTGTTTGTGTTCGGTGTTGAGCCGAGAGCTCACCTTTTGATTCCTTTGAGTGTTCGAATTGAAATTTTGTCAATTCTGTGATGAATATGAGATGCATGTGTTAGTTGCTGTGTTTTTTGGTTAAAAATCGGAGGTTCAAGGTTGGAAACCCCAGAATGGGGGCACCACCGTGAAACCACCGCCACCGGTGATGAACTCCGGTGAACCGGTGGTGAGTAATGATGTATAAACTGAACTCTAGAATATTGAAACTTGATTTTCGATAGTTACATATGGTGTTTTCTATAAAACTGAATGTAAATGACTTGTTAATGAGTGTTCTTAGAATTTATTTGATTTTATTGATTTGTGAACTTAGTTTGATAAATGCATGTGATGGTATAGTTCAATTGGGACTTAAAATAAGTTCAATTGGTTAAATTTTCTTTGCATATTGTGATAATTGATTAGGGCCGAATGGTGGGTGACTTGTTGATTCGAATTTTGGTGATTAATAGGTGTTATGGAGTCGTTCTTTGAATCTAAGTTGTAATGAGGCTTGGATGTTAAATTAGAATCGTGCATGTAAAGATATATGAGTGCATGTTAAGATAATAAGAAGTATTGAATATATTATTTAGTTCGGTTCAAATTTTATGGATTAAGGAGAGGAGAATAAGTCGTTTTGATATAGGATTGTACAATCGTTATTATAACTCAAGTATAGAGTTTGGGTATAAGGTATTGCATGCTATGTGTTATGTTACGTCGTAATATGTGATTCGATAACTATTTGATTTAAAATATACGAGTATATCGTATAACATGCTATGTGAATATGATCGAGTATATACTCTTAGGGTATTGCGATAAGGGGTAATCGTTAGACATTCTGAGAAAGTCAAGTATCGAATAAGTTGCTAATTAGGGATTTCAGTTTGAATTGTAGATTCGGAGCGTGAAGGCATTCAGACTAGGAAAGGGAAATGTGTTCTAGGTGGCAATAGCTCAAACCCCGTAAAACATGAAAGCGAATTCAGGCAAGTAACTCTGCCTACTTAAATAAATGGTTTGTAGAGAGAATATTGTTGATGCCATGATAGAGTAATGATCCTTATAACACTTGTGATAACATGCTGTTGATTCTTGAACCCTGATATTGATTCTTGTGCCATACCTTTTATTGATCCTTTTAAACACCCTGATATTGTTCTTGTAACGACTTGATATGATTATTGTTTAAACCCTTACGGTAACCCTGTTGATTCATATCCTGATTACCTATTGACTCTTTTGGATACCTTGAATTCTCGTTAACCTTATAATAACCTTTATGAACTCCCTTGCATATTATTTTGATTAACCTATATCCTTCCTTTGTATACCTTATTCTGTAGTGATTTCTAGAATTGTTCTGAATCCCTAACTTACGTACTTGATTATCATTTGATCTCGACCATAGTATTGATCTTTGATTAATTTTGATTCATTCAATTCCTTTGAATTCTTGAAATTGAACTTAAGAATGAGTTTCGACTTGAAAGAGTCCGAATGATTTCATATTCTTGGTAATGATAAATTGAACTTAGTAAAACCTTTCTTTTCCAATACAAGGTTTTCCAAATGAATTCCTGATGGCTTGGATTGAGACGTAAGAGACTAGTGGGACTAGTCCAGTCATATAAGAGACTAGCGGGGCTAGTCCAGTTTAAGGCTGAAATAATGCCATAGATACCTTAACGACCAGATGGAGGTCGGTACAAGCTGATCACCCATATTATTATTATTTATGAAAGTTAAAGTAGTCAAATCAAGGGTTCCCTATCACTTTATAAAAACATATTGAATACATTGCCTTAGCAATTGCTTCTTTAAAAATGAAATGATTTAAAATGATTTAAGATAAGTTGATTGTGTTATTGTTTAGCATACAACTTTGAGAACCTTGATTCTTATTTTGATATTGTTATCAATCCTATAATGGATTCCCAGAGTTGAATAGATTCTTGCTTTCCACTTGAAAGATCCTTGAGATCCTGTTAATGGTTTGTGATGAATGTCGGCTTTCACCCTATCTTGAGCCCTGATTCCTGAAAGCCCAAATCTTTCTTCATAACCCTTTCATAGCCTAAAGACAGAAATTTTCCACCTAGAGAAGTAAAGTAGAATGCCTTAAAAGCAATTTCGGTTATTTGATATTGTTGCATTATAGAACTGTCATATAGTTACTTGCTGAGCTTTTTATGCTCATATATTTTGCTTTGTTTTAACCATGGCAGTTAAGCGAGAAAATGGCTAGGCTTAGGCGCACTGTTCGTAAGAGCGTACCCGGTGGCCCCTACCGTGTCATAGGATTCCAGATGCTAGAGCAGGTAGTACATGTTGTGTGAGCAAGCGCTTTAGCTGGAGAGTTTATAAAGATAAAATGGGTTATCTGTCGGTTCCAAGTCGGAATCGACCGTGTAAATTAAATATTATTTTGGGTTGTATTATATATTATCTGGTTGGTAGTTGTAATCTTGTCTCAAACTTAATCCTGTTAGATCCTGTTAATAGTTAATCGGGGTTTATGTTTATTTAATGTTAGTTTAATGGTGTGTGGATCCTCATTTCCTAACCGCTAGATTGAGGGCGTCACATCGAGGGTGCGTCCTCTTTGTCTGAAGCATCCACCAAAGTAGTGTCGATTATTTTAAGAGGAGGAGAAAGGACCACAGCAGCAAGGGGGTCTTTGATTTTTGGGTCATTCTTTGTACCCAAATGTTTGGTTCTTCTAGCTTTTTATTTTCTAGAAGCACCAATAGAAAACCTTTTGGGGGGGAGAAGTCATATATGCAGAGAAACATAGTGAATATTAGATATGGACGCGTCCACAAGGGACGACGCGTCCAACCTATGTGTTAAAGCATAAAAATAGTCAGCTAATTGACTGTTAGGAGCTGTTAAGTGGCATTTATGTCCACTTAGAATGCTTTGTAAAGGCTCGAATTGGTGTTTTGTACTCAAGTTATTTGTGTATTTGATGTGTTTTTGTAGTGTTTTGCATTTCAGGGCATATTCGGAAGAAGGAATGAATACAACATTTTTTTATGATTAAAAAAGTGTTAGGGTGGAGCCTCGAATGATTGAGTGCAAGTAACCAGCAAGAGAAGATCAAGAAAGCAAGAAAATTAAGTTTTGGCAGAAGCTCAGGGCGGCCGCGCTAGTTCAACAGGAAGTCGGGGCGGCCGCGCCGCTTCTCAGAGCGGTCGTGCCGTGTCGATTTCTCAGATTCCAGATTTGAATAGAAGTGTGATTTTCTGGAGTCCTGGTTGTTTGGGTTGGTATTTAAAGACCTTTTAAAAAGACATTTTGATAACAGAGACTAAGAAGGCAAGAAGATGACCTAATAGCACAAATTCAACGAAGGAGAAAAATAGCTTGTTTTTACTTGTGATTCTTTGCTTAAGTTGTAATCTTGGATGCTTGTTTTCTTGTTTGTTGAACCTATTACTCTTGTTAACGTACTTTGATTATTTATTCAGTTTATAGAGACTTAGTTTATTATACCATGCTTTCATCGGAACCCACGGTGATGATGAGTTCAGTTATGAACTAATCGTTATCGTGGGGGTTCTAACGGATTTACTTATGGATTTTTATAGTTAATTTATTTCGATATCTTAGTGTGTGGTGTTGTATGATATCCTAATATTGGTTGTGCTAATTCGTCTTATGAGCGTCGCGAACTTATAAGATAGCGTGTTAATCTCTATTGAAGCGACAATGAATTTAGAGATTTAGAATTTTCCATGCTAGCATAGGTTCATGTAGTTGTTATGCATGATTCGTAGGTAATTTTAACCATCTTACTTGCCTTATGTAATCATGATAGATATCATTAAACCTTTATATTGTCAAATTCTATAAACATATAAGGTCTCAATATAATTGGTGTCTATTCAACTTCTATCTCTTTTGTGGATGTCTGGTAGTAGGGTATTCGTACAACAAAAGTTGGCGTTTAATAGTTTCGTATTTTCTGATTAGTTGTCATCACCATTGCATGCTAAGGTTAAAAACAATAACTTTGAGTGAAGTAGAAATGAAGTTAGAATCCCATGTTTGTCTCATATAATAAATTCAACCTCAATTCTCTTAGTTAATGCTATTTAATATAATCTCTTAGTTTAATCAAAACCAAATTTTTTATTTGTCTTAACATTGAACGATAGCCATACCATTGTTGCATAAGTGCAAAACCAGTCTTTGTGGGAACGAAATAGAAATAATTCTATATTACTTGCGAACGCGTATACTTGCGTGTAATTTTAGCACGTGTTTTCATCCTAACAAGTTTTTGGCGCCGCTGCCGGGGATTGATGTTAATTTTTTAGTTTATGTGCTTGACATTAGTGGTTGTTAAAGTTCACTGACTCAAATATTTTACTTACTTGTTTGCTTGTTTGTGTTTCAGGTACTCTAGAGAGCATTTATGCTAACGCGTTCTCGATCTCAAAAGAGAACACTGGATAAAGCGGAGGAAGAAGTTGAAGTAGAAGAAGATTTTGAAGAAGTTGAGAAAGTTGAAATAGAAGTTGTTATTGCAATGGGAGAACCAGCAGCGAATCTGAAGGCTTTGATGGATTACTCTCAACCGAAGATCAATGATATTCAGTCTAGCATTGTCAGACTGGCCATCGCGGCTAACACTTTTGAAATCAAGGCTAGAACGATTAAGATGGTGCAGAACTTAGTCCAGTTTGGGGGTTCTCCAACAGAAGATCCCGATATGCATATTAGAGATTTCATCGAGATCTGCGACACTTTCAAATTCAACAATGTTTTTGAAGATGCTGTTAAGTTGAGGCTTTTCCCATTCTCATTGAGGGATAAAGCTAAGTGTTGGTTGCATTCTCTACCACCGGGCTCTATTACTACTTGGGAAGATCTGCCTCAAAAATTTCTTACTATATTCTTCCCTATGGAAAAGACAGCAGCAATCAGAAACGCTCTTACTCAATTTGCGCAGCAATCGGGAGAGTCTTTATGTGAAGCTTGGGATCGTTATAAGGAGATGCTTAGAAAGTGTCCTCGTCTTGGGATGCCTGACTGGATAATTATCAACTTCTTTTATAATGGCTTGGGAGCACAGTCTAGACCCATGCTTGATACAGCATCAGGTGGAGCCTTATGGGCTAAGAGCTACGATGAAGCTTATGAGTTGATTGAACTGATGGCTGCTAATGAATACCAGAACCCTTCTCAGAGACTACCTCAAGGCAAGATAGCAGGAATTCTGGAGGTGGATGCAGCTACTGCTATAGCTGTTCAGCTTAAAGCTTTAACGATGAAGGTGGATTCTTTGGCTAATTATGGAGTTAATCAGATCACTAGTATTTGTGAGCTTTGTGCTGGTGCGCATGAGACGGAGCAGTGTGCTATTTCTAGTGAATCAACTCAGTTCATGAGCAACTTTCAGAGGTCGCAGCAACCTGTTTCAGCCACTTATCATCCCAACAACCACAATCATCCTAACTTCAGCTGGAGTAACACTCAGAATGCGGTGCAACAGCCTTATCAGCAGTATGTAGCAAAGCAATTCAACCCTTCTGGTTTTCAACAACCGCAATATGCACCAAGACAATAACTCCAACTTCAATAATCTAATGAAAAATCTGAATTGGAGGAGTTGAGGCTCATGTGCAAGATCCAAGCGGTTTCTATTAAGACCTTGGAGAATCAAATTGGGCGGATTGCCAATGCCTTATTGAATCGACAAGCTGGAACACTCCCTAGTGACACAGAAGTTCCAGGCAAGAAAGAAACAAAATAACAGGTAAAGGCAATTACATTGAGGTTTGGGAAGGTTGCAAGCCTCAAAATATCTCAAGTTCCAGAATCTGAAGTTGTGGCTGAAGAAGATGTGCAGAAGGAAGCAGAAGTGGAATCAAGAAAGAAAAATGTGGAACACACTCCTCTTGGGGGTAATACAGGGGAGAAACAGGTATATCCTCCACCTCCTTTTCCTAAGAGGCTGCAGAAGCAAAAGTTGGATAAACAGTTTGCTAGGTTTTTGGAGGTGTTCAAGAAACTTCATATCAACATACCTTTCGCTGAAGCTCTTGAACAGATGCCTAGCTATGTGAAGTTTATGAAATGTATTCTCTCTCGGAAAGTGAAGCTCGATGACTTAGAGACTGTTGCTCTCACGGAGGAATGCAGTGTTGTGATACAACAGAAGTTGCCTCCAAAGCTTAAAGATCCTGGAAGCTTCACTATTCCTTGCACCATCGAAAACTTATCGTTCGACAAGTGTTTATGTGATTTGGGATCTATCATCAATCTGATGCTTTTTTCTGTCTTCAAGAAGTTGGATTTACCTTATCCAAAGCCTACATATATGTCCTTGCAGTTGACCGATCGTTCGATTACATATCCACGAGGCATTTTGGAGGATGTTTTGGTCAAGGTGGACAAACTTATCTTTCCTGCTGACTTTGTAATTCTTGATTTCGCGGAGGATAAAAAGATTCCCATAATCTCGGGAAGACCATTCTTGGCTACTGGCCGAACCTTGATTGATGTGCAGAAGGGTGAGCTCACTATATGAGTACTGGATCAGGATGTGATTTTTAATATTTTCAATGCCATGAAATTCCCTACTGATAATGAGGAGTGCTTAAAAGTGGAATTGGTCGATGTTGTGGCTACTTCAGAACTTGATCAAATGCTAAGGTCTGATGCCTTAGAGAAGGCCTTGATGGGGAATTCAGATAGTGAAGATGATGAAGGTGATGAGCAGTTAAAGTATTTGAATGCTTCTCCTTGGAAGCGAAGGATGGATATGCCTTTTGAATCTCTTGGAATATCAGAACTGAAAAATGTTGAGGGGGGTCTCAATCCATCTATTGAGAAAGCTCCTACACTCGAGTTTAAACCTTTTCCTGAACACTTGAGGTATGCTTTTTTAGGTGATGCATCTACTTTGCATGTTATTATTGCATCTGACCTTTCAGGTAGTGATGTGGAAAAGCTCTTGAGAATTCTGAGAGAGTTCAAATCGGTAATTGGATGGACTATAACAGATATCAAGGGAATCAGCCCTTCTTATTGTATGCATAAAATTCTGCTAGATGAAGGAAGTAAGCTGACTGTTGAGCAATAGAGAAGGCTAAATCCGATCATGAAGGAGGTCGTAAAGAAGGAAATTCTCAAATGGCTAGATGCAGGGATCATCTATCCTATTTCTAACATTTCTTGGGCGAGCCAAGTTCAGTGTGTGCCGAAGAAAGGAGGCATCACCGTGGTCGCTAATGAAAAGAATGAGCTCATTCCTACTCGAACAATCACGGGGTAGAGAGTTTGCATGGATTATAGGAAGTTGAACAAAGCAACGAGGAAGGATCATTTCCCTCTTCCCTTTATCGGTCAGATGCTTGACAGGTTCGCTGGACATGAATACTATTGTCTTCTGGATGGCTATTCGGGTTATAATCAGATTTGCATCGCTCGAGAAGATCAGGAAAAGACTACCTTCACCTGTCTGTTTGGTACTTTTGCCTTCAGAAGAGTTTCTTTTGGGTTGTGTGGTGCACCTGCCACATTTCAGAGATGTATGATGACCATTTTCTCTGACCTGATTGGTCAGAATGTGGAGGTGTTCATGGATGATTTTTCTGTGTTCGAGAATTCTTTCGACGAGTGCTTGCAAAATCTTGGTGCAGTTCTTAAAAGGTATGTTGAGACCAATCCGGTTCTCAACTGGGAGAAATGTCACTTTATGGTGTAATAGGGCATCATTCTTGGGCATAAGGTCTCTAGTAAAGGTCTTGAAGTGGACAAATCCAAGGTGGGGGTCATTGAAAACCTTCATCCACCAATTTATGTTAAGGGGATCCCAGTTTCTTTGGTCATGCGGGCTTTTATAGGTGATTCATCAAGGACTTCTCTAAATTCTTTAAACTATTGTGCAATTTATTAGAGAAAGATGTCCCTTTCAAGTTTGATGATGAGTGTCGAGCTGCTTTTGAGATCTTAAAGAAGAGTTTGAATACGACATCTATCATAAGTGCACATAATTGGAATGAGCCTTTTGAAATGATGTGCGATGCAAGTGACTATACAGTTGGAGCAGTTCTTGGGCAAAAGAAGAACAATATATTTCATGTGGTCTACTATGCTAGTAAGACCCTCAATGGTGCTCAAATGAACTATACTACTACTGAGAAGGAGCTATTGGCTATTATCTACGGTTTTGAGAAGTTTCATTCTTATTTGCTTGGGACGAAGGTGACAGTGTTCACTGATCATGCTGCAATTCGCTATCTTGTCTCGAAGAAGGACTCGAAGCCTAGACTGATTCGATGGTTTCTTTTACTTCAGGAGTATGAGTTGGATATCAGGGATGGGAAAGGTAATGAGAATCAAGTTATTGATCATCTCTATCGGTTAGAAGATCCAAGTACAGCTTCACATGACAAGACCTTGATAAATGAGTCTTTTCCCGATGAGCAGTTCTTTGCGGTGCAAGAAGAAGAATCGTGGTTCGCAGATATTGTGAACTACCTTGTGAGCAATATTATGCCTCCAGACTAGACTTCTGCTCAAAGGAAGAAGTTTCTTCATGAAGTAAAGTGGCATATGTGGGATGATCCATTTTTGTTTCGGCAAGGAGCTGACCAAACCATCAGGAGATGTATTCGACTATTTATGGAGGCCACTATGGTGGAGAAAATACAACAGCTCGTATCCTTCAAGCAGTATTCTTCTGGCCTATATTGTTTAAGGATACGCATCAGTTCATTTTGAAGTGTGATCGCTGCCAACGTGTTGGTAATATGTCCAAGAGGGATGAGATGACTCTTAATGTGCTTCTCGAGGTTGAGGTCTTCGATGTTAGGGAAATTAACTTTATGGGGCCATTTGTCTCATCTTGCAATAATCAGTATATCTTGTTGGCGGTCGATTATGTCTTGAAATGGGTGGAAGTTAAAGCTTTGTCGATGAATGGTGCGAAGGTAGTGCTTAATTTTCTTCACAAGCAGATATTCACAAGATTTGGAACTCCAAGAGTCATAATCAGTGACGAGGAATCGCATTTCTGCAATCGCAAGTTCATTGTATGATGCGAAGATATAATGTGAATCATCGCATTGCTACAGCCTACCATCCTCAGACTAATGGTCAAGCTGAGGTGTCTAATAGAGAGATCAAGCGAATTCTATAGAAAGTTGTATGTCCATCGAGAAAGGATTTGTTAGGTCCCAATATGTTTGTAGAAGGGGGGTTGAATACAAACTTTATCGTTTAATAGAATTTAATGCGGAATAAAAAAGTGAAACAAAAGTCAAGTTAAATAAAACTATTATTAAACTTGAAATGTGTTACAACAACGGTATCATTTACAAGGGATTAATCTCAAACAAATTATTACAAATCTAGAATAAATTCGACATGAACTTTTTCTATTTTTGCAATAAAAAGGATCAAATGCTAGAAGCAATTTGAGATTAAGTTCTAGGGATTTTGATCCGCTAGATAGCTACACAAGAACAAGAGAATGATTTCTAGTGGTTTAGATTTAACTTTAATTGCTAGAAATTAATGGTCTTGAATTTACAGCAGTGAGAGATGATATGCTTCTGCGGTTGCTGTTGTTTTTGTTCTTGAGTAGATGAAGTGTATTCAATGTATGTTGAATGATCTGATATTTCAATCAACAGAACTGAATTGAACTGGCAAGACAATCGGTGAGACAATCTTTTGAACTAGCAATACAATCGGCATGACAATCTGTTGAACTAGTAAGACAATCGGCATGACAATCTGTTGTACTAGCAAGACAATTGGCATGACAATCTGATTGAACTAGCATGACTTTCGGTATGACAATTGATTGTCATACCAGTTCAATTGATTGTCATGCTGAATTAATATTAAATATAAATTCAAAATCAATTCTGAAAATTCATAATATTAATTCAGAATTAATTAATCAATTAATTCAGTTAATCAATAAATTAATTTTTGCAGATATAATTTATTTTCTTAATTAAATTATATGACTTAATTAATTAATGGAGAATTAATACTACTCTTGAACATCAACCATTCTTCTGAAAATCTTCTGAAAATTATGAATCAATTCCACCACTTCAATGTTGACACTCGATTTACTTTCTGGTTCATGAGTGACTAACTTCCGTGACATTTCTTGTTAGGTCACACACACTGTAGAGGGGGGTGAATACAGTGTATAGCACAATCAAATCAAACTTTAATAACTCAAGTAACAGAAAACAAACTTTATTGAAACAATAAACTCTGTTACAGTATGGAACTGTTCTCTCTCAGTGATGAACAAATATCACGAGAGCTGCTAGGGTTACAATGAATAATCTTCTCGATTGTGATAACACTTATAGTGTAAACCCTATGTCTGTGTTTATATACTATACAGTTATAAGATAATCGCTAATTAATATGGAATATAATTCTGCTTCCTAAAATATATCAATCAGATATATTTTCTTCCAAGTATTCTATCCTTCATAGAATTCCATCTTCATGCATATCTCTTCTTATGTTTGTCTCGATCTTCTTTCCCTTAACCAGCTGCCTTCCTTATCTGAACGTCCTTTAGTACTTAAGTTCTGATATCCATCTTCTGATAATTATCTCCTGATAATATAAGTACTGATATCCTTAAGTCCTGACTTCCAGTAAGTACTGATTTATCCTGTTTAAGTAAGATCTGAAAACTAAACATAAATCACATTAGCCATGACATTATCAAATATATCTAACAATCTCCCCCAACTTGTAAATTAGCATAATATACAAGTTTAAAAGATATTTGATGATGTCAAAAACATTAAGTACAAATGCATGAGAATTTTGACTAGATAACTTCAACTTACAGTCCTTAAAGCTTTACCAATCTTTAACTTCTGATAACAACTTCAGTCTGTATTCATATCAGAATTTAAGTAGTTGTAGATCTTGACTTGGCTTCATCTTCTGATCTTTCTGATGTCAGGAGTTGTTCTGAGATAGTTCTTCAACAAACATCTCTCAGCATATCTGAGTTCATCAATCATCCTCCTTTTAGCATCTTTAAGTTCTGCAGAATCTTCACCAGTTTGAAAGATTGCAGCCCTGAGATCATTAATTCTAGCTTTCCTTATATCCTGATCCAGTCTGATCAAATATGCCTTGTCAGACTCAAGATTGAATTCCACAGCCCTGTAACCCAGAAAGGTATTTATAATCTTAGCAGAATTGGGCTTCATCTCAACAATATCACCCTTGTGATCTCTGTACTTTGGAAGATATGAGCTGTCAGACTTAACAGAATAAAGCTTTTTCTGTTTCTGAATTTGACTCTTCAAAAAGTTTGCAGCACTTTCTGTTATTTTGTCATTCACTTGAAGTAAGAATAATACATGTTCCAGCTCTTCAAAATACTTCAGTGGAATGGCATTTTCCCTTATATGATAAACCCTACCATCTGTCATGAAGTACAACAAGATGTGTTCTTTCAAGTAGGTATGGTAAACCATTTGTACAGATTCTAGTTGATTCAATCTCTCAGGAGTTGCTCCAATACCTGGTTCACTTAAGGAAGTTGGATCATTGGTTGTGTTCTATATTTTTCTTTCATCAGCACTTCCCAATCCAGTTTTATCTCTTGCTTCCTTTCCAGTAACCACTCTTGCTTCAAAACCACTTGCAGCAGTCTTCAAAGGTTGAGTCTGTTTGGCTTTAGTGAATCCTGGTAGGAGTATCTTTGAAGGTTTAACATGAGCAATGTCAGAGGTTTCCTTTGATTTATCTTCTGATATCAAGTTAACTTGAGCTATGTCAGAGGTTACTTGCTTCTTTGAGATATCAGAACTAAATATCTCTTGACTCTGAACAACTTGAGCCATGTCAGAGGTTGTCTTAGAAACTTTTCTTGAAGTCAGAGCAAGATCAGCATCTTCATCAATAATTTCTTCATTCACAGGAGGCACATAAACCTTGATAGGTTCACCAACTTTCTCTTTGCCCTTGGACCTTGGATCTATCTACAGTTGTGATTTAGCTTTGATTGCTTTAGAATTTGTCCTTTCTTTTATCACAATGCCTTTGAGTTTTGGAAGTTTCTTTTTACCAGAAGCTTCAGATTTAGATTTGACTTTTTCTGATTTAAGTCTAGCTTCTTCTTCAATTAGACTCTCCAAGTCCATACCTGGATTTTCCTTAAGAAATAACCGTCTTGACTTTTCTTCATCAAGATCTAAAAGTTCATCAGAACTTATCCTTTTACCAGTAGAAGAAGTAATTCTTTTTCCAGCATCAGAACTTGTCCTGTGACTTGTGATTTCAGCTTTTCTTGATGAGAAACCTCTACCTTGACTATGACCTCCACCCATTCCAGAGTTTCCCTGGTCATCTTTTTCATCATCCTTCCCCTTCAGTGTCTTATCAGTTTTGCATTTGGACTTAATTACTTTCTCCCCCTTTTTGGCATCAGCAGGTAAGAGAAGAGAGACAAGCAATTCCACTGAGGCTTGGATTTCATCAAGTTGAGATTGCTGAGAAGCTTGATTTTTCAAAATATCATCAATCTGAGATTGTTGTTTCTCTTGGGTCTTCTCAATATAAGCAACTCTGTCAAAGGTAGGTTGGAAGAATTTTTTCTTGTCAAGTTTCTGAACTTGTTCTTGCTTGATTAATTCTTCCTGAATTTTATGTAACTCTGCATGAGTGGTTGAATGGAGACCTTGCAAATGTTTAGTACTCAATGCAGTGACTCGAAGCTGTGTTTTGAAATCATCAGTAATTAACATCTCATCAGCTTTTGTCAAGTGTTCAGCAAGATTCTTTGCAGATGGAACACAGATAACTGAGTTCCATTCCTTAGTCCACTCCTGTCCTGCAGGATTTTCACTCCAAGGCACTGGTGCTTCTCAAACTTCTTAACTAATTCACTTTTGTGAACAGTTTGCTGAGGTGCATGTCCTGAAGGATCTGCTTCATCAGCATCTGCATTTGGAGCAACATCACCAGTATCATCAGCATTTGCAGCATCAGAACTTACAGAATCAGCATCTTCTGATAAAACAACAGTATGAGAAGCAATTGAGGCTTCAGCATCATTCTCTAAGTGTTGATCTGGTTCCAAGTTCTGATCAACAGCCATATCCTGATGCTCACCTATATTCTGATCATCAACATCTAGATGCAAAAAAGGTGTAGTAGATAATTCTGGAGTTTGAGTAGCATCAGTAACAGGTGTTGTTGATGGATGAATTGTTGTTGGAGCTTCTAAGTAAAGTACCTCAAGCACAACTAGATTCTGAATATCAATTTCAGCACTTGTGCCTGGATCAACATGAGATATAGTCTTATGTACAGGAGACACAGATGATGTGTTGGCCTTTTCTGTAGCAGCTTCATGAGTTGGAGTCAATGGAGAAGCAGTAGCTTCAGCAGATTCTGGTTCTTGTGAGATCAGAGATTCCTGATCTCCTTCCTTACCTGCTGCTTCCTCATCATCTGAAACTGGCCTTTTAGCTATCCGTTTCTTGTATATCTTTGAAGGTGGGGATTCCTTGGGAGGTTCAGCAAAATTCATTCTTCTAAGCCTTTTGAGAATCTTAGATCCCCCAATTCCAGAATTCTTCTGAGAAGGAACTTTCTCAGCTTCTTTAACGACAGGTTCTGATGGAGAAACCTGTTCTTCACTATCAGACTCATCTCTCAGAATAATCCTCCTTCTCTTCTGTGGTGTTTGAGAAACAGTCTTTGTCCTCTTGGGCTTGGAAGATGAAGGCTTCACAGTAGGTGCTGAGGATGAAGGTTGAGCTGTCTGTGAAATTGAGAGATATGATTTGAGATATGTTCTGAGGGAAGGCTGAGGTATAGATGTATGAGTGGTATGTTCTGATGGTTGCTGTGGTGTTTGGGATGTGGTGGTGGGTTGAATATCAGGATAAACAGATCTATAGGTTTGAGGATCAGCATTTACCAAGATCTGTTTTACAGACTGAGGAATCTGTAAAGGTCTAACCACCTTTTTCTTAAGGTCAGCATTTACCAAGTCATTAAAGGCTCGTTTTGCAATTTTGAAAGGTGGAGTTAAGTCAGTGGTAGGTTGGGGTTCATCAGCACAACAGAAAGTATATATAAGCTGACAAAATCTAGCAAAGTAGACAACATTCCTATCTTCTGTCATCCTATCCCCAATAAAACCTATCACAGCATTTGCAAAATCAAAATGAGTTTGGTTAATAATAGCATACCCGATGTGCTGACTCATTATAGGAATGGCATCAAAGTTGGAACACTTATTCCCGAAAGCTTTAGTGATACAGTCGAAGAAGAAGCTCCATTCCTTTCTGATATGAGCCCGTTTCAACTATCCAAGCTTAGCCAAACTCTGCTCATACCCCAAACTAGCCATTAACTCTTGTAGAGCTGATTCCTCCGTTGTTGAGAAAATACAGCCTTCTGGTAAATGTAAGGCCTTGCGTATTGTACCAGGAGTTACCACATGTTCAGAATCATCCACTTCAAAAACAATACTGGGAGTACCAGTTGTACCACCATTATCAAAATGCCCAGTCCGTCAAAACGTCAGAACTTGTTGGCTTGAAAAGACTGAAGGTCGGGTCAATGCATACCCAATTTCACTGTGTGCAAGAAGATCTTGCACAAAATGCAACTCAGACGGAGCTTCAGCATGATCGAGAATTGCAGCATAGTTATTTGGAACGAACTTAGCTCCATCAATGATCAAATCCTTAGGTGCCATGAGAATAATTGAAATTTAAGATTGCCTGTTAGGTGTTTGATAAAATGTCTGTATGAAAAACCAACGTCAGGAGATGAGAGAGAGTAAAAGCAAAGAAAGAGAGATAAAGTGTAAAAATAAATAAAAGATTGTATAATCTTCTCTCTCTTACTTATACTTGGTAAAAAAATATAACCGTTGGACACCTGTTAGACATGCAGCAATAATGAATAGTTAATGGGCACGGGAAAACAGTAATCATTACTTACCCACTTGCAGTTTTTCAAGGAAAAACCGTTCCACTTACCCAGTAATTCCATTAATTGAGGTAAATCAGTTTTAATTCAAAATTTAAACTGTTCCCACTTATTCAATTATTTTCACTACAACACCAATATTCAAAAAAAATTCGAGTGTGAGAATGACCAAAATAAATCAAATAAACAAGTACTGATATTTTAAGATCAGAACTTAATTTAAATCAAAAATGAAATGGTCATCAGAATATGGATATATCAGGATTTATCAGTGCATTTAAATTACAAACATCTCAGAGACAAAAACTTGCAAAAAGTAGAAATTCCATTAATATATTAAGAGAATACATTCATGAAATTTAAATTACATCAGAGCATTACAAGATTGTCCTAAGCTTCTAAAGCTAACATCAACAGCTTTTGTCCTAGCTCAAGAAGCAGGGCAAAGCTGACGATGAAGAAAAACAGGAAGAAGAAAATAAGTTATTTCTTATTCCTACTCTCTACAAAAAGAATAGCGAGTCTGATGATTCGCTCTTGCTGGCGGAGAGCTTCCAGCCTTTCTTCCTCCAATCGCTTCAGATGGCGATGGTAGTCCATGTAAAAGAACAGGAGGTGTGTGAGAACCTCCTGGGGAACCGAGTCCCAAATCTCATCAGGAATGACAGTCACATGCCATTCCTGCTGCCAGGCTTCACAGCTCAGCTCCATGTTGAAGGTTTCATAGTTCAAAAACATGTTGTAGTTGACCATGGTTTTGTTGGTATGAAGAAAATGAAGGTGAGTATGTGAGAAAAGAAATGATGTGTAGGTTGTGGTGAAGTGTTTGTTTATATAGGCAAGAGAATGCCAGAAGACGCAAGGAAATTTAATGCTGATAGGTAGAAATAATTCTACCTCGTCTCCTTAGACTTGGAAGAAGAAAAACAGTCATTGGAAAGGTAAAACAGGGTTTAATGCGCACAAAAAACAAGTAAAAATTATTGTGCATGTACGTGTACCACTATCCCTAAATATATTGACTGTTAATATTCCGCCCAAACATATCCTGATTTAAAATGAGACTGTGTTTAGATTTTATCCACAAATAAGTCAAGTAAAGGATCAGAATTTAATATCAGAACTTAGACTTATATCAGAACTTAACAGTTATCAGAATCATGATTTCTTAACTCGAAAAATGAATGCCTATCTTTGTAATTCTTCACACAAATTCTGATAAAGATTCTTCAGAACTTAATCATCAGAACGTTCAACAGAACTTGCCCTCAGAATTTATGCAATCTGACACATAAACTGTTCATCTAAAATAACATAGATCACCACAGTGATTTTCATCATTCATATGGAGTGTTTTAGTGTGTGCATTAAGCTAAATATCAGACAAAGAGTAAAGTCTGATTCACTTCAGTACATCTTAGAAATAAGTCATAACTAAAACTTTACTAAAAATCTGTCATTATTCTGAAGCCTACTATTGAATGAGTTCATGCTTGAGTCCACCTCAACTGTTTTGTGCTAATTTTGTGCATCTTTTTAAATTCCACTTTACAGTGGCTTCTCAGTGTAAGTGAGTCACGACTGCTTATCAGAATTTATGCTATTATCAGAGTATTTCTCCAGTAATCATATAGTGTGAAAAGTCACCAAGAAAATATTTTGCTTTTCTGATGCATATTACTTAATACCAGCAATGCACTTGGGTCGTCCCTTCCACATTTTTACTCTAGACCTCAAATGAGTACCTGGTTTTTATTTCTTTTTCTTTTCCCTTTTCTTTTGATAAGTGAGGTTTATCAGCACTTAGTACATTCAGCAGATTTACTAACACCAGAACTTAACAGATGAGAAGCATTATTCTAGTTTTTGACTTAGTAATAAGATAGACAGAGTAAACTTAACTAAGCTCAATATCAGAATTTGCTTGTGTCAATGGATTTCCACATAAATAATTACTTCTAACATGGGATCTCTAGTGTATTGAAGACTACTAGGTCAGCATCTAGCACATATATACTCATAGGATAGAATAGTTACATAAACAGACATATCACTATCAGAGTTTAGAAAGTCACATCAGACAACAGTCAGTACTGAAGCAATTTTCAATTAAGCACATAATACACAAAGAGAGTAATTTCTGTAAATACTGATCATAAAGTCTGATGCATCAGAACAAAACTAAGCAGATTTAGAGAAAGAACCTGAAACCATTCCAAGTTCATTTACCAATCTTGTAAAAGTAGCTTCACACAGTGGTTTTGTGAAGATATCTGCTAGTTATTGATCTGTTGGAACAAAGTGCAGTTCCACTGTACCTTCATCCACATGTTCCCTTATGAAGTGGTACCTGATGCTGATGTGCTTTGTCATTGAGTGTTGAACTGGATTACCTGTCATAGCAATAGCACTTTGATTATCACAGTAAATAGGGATTTTAAAATATGTTAACCCATAATCCAGTAACTGATTCTTCATCCAAAGAATCTGTGCACAACAACTTCCTGCAGCAATGTACTCTGCTTCTGCAGTTGATGTGGAAATTGACTTTTGTTTCTTGCTAAACCAAGAAACTAATCTGCCTCCAAGAAATTGGCAGTTTCCACTTGTACTTTTCCTGTCAATTTTGCAACCTGCAAAATCTGCATCTGATTAACCTATTAGTTTAAAATCTGATTCTCTGGGATACCACAATCCCAGATCAGCTGTTCCTTTAAGATACTTGAAAATTCTTTTCACAACTGTTAAGTGAGGTTCTCTTGGATCTGCTTGAAATCTTGCACAAAGACAGGTAGCATACATGATATCAGGTCTACTAGCAGTTAGATAGAGTAGTGAGCCAATCATACCTCTGTAATCAGTAATATCTACTGATTTACCAGTATCCTTATCCAGTTTTATTGCAGTGGCCATGGGAGTGGATGCACTTGAACAATCTTGCATTCCAAATTTCTTCAGCAAATTTCTGGTGTACTTAGTTTGACAAATAAAAGTGCCTTCTTCATTCTGTTTGACTTGAAGGCCCAGAAAATAGCTAAGTTCCCCCATCATACTCATTTGATATCTTGACTGCATCAGTTTGGAAAACTTCTTGCAAAGTCTGTCATTTGTAGAACCAAAGATGATATCATCAACATAAATCTGGACCAGAAGTAAGTCATTTCCATGGTTGAGGTAGAACAGTGTTTTGTCTATTGTTCCTCTGTTAAATCCACTTTCTAGAAGAAACTGATCTAAAGTCTCATACCATGCTCTTGGAGCTTGCTTAAGTCCATAAAGTGCTTTATCAAGCCTGTAGACATAATCTGGATATTTAGAATCTACAAAGCCTGGAGGTTGTTCAACATATACTTCTTCCTCCAGTTCTCCATTGAGAAAAACACTTTTCACATCCATTTGAAAGACAGTAAACTTTTTGTGAGCAGCATAAGCCAAAAAATATCCTTATGGCTTCCAATTTAGCAACTGGTGCAAATGTTTCATCATAATCAATTCCCTCCTGTTCAGAATATCCTTTTGCAACAAGCCTTGCCTTATTCCTTGTAATTATGCCATCACTATCAGTTTTGTTTCTTAATACCCATTTTGTACCAACAACAGATCTGTTCTTTGGTCTTGGCACTAGGGTCCAGACTTTGTTTCTTTCAAATTCATTTAACTCTTCCTGCATTGCGTGCACCCAATCAGCATCTTGAAGAGCTTCTTCCACTTTCTTTGGCTCAGTCTGAGAAAGAAAAGAATTGTAAAGACATTCACTTGAAGTAGCTGTTCTAGTTCTGATACCTGCATCAGGATTTCCAATTATCAAATCAGGTGTATGTGATTTAGTCTACTTCCTTGCAAATGGAAGGTTTTCTTTAGAACTGGATGCTCCCCCATGTTCCATGATGTCTTCATTAACATTTTCTGATGCTCCCCCTGAAACTATGCTCTCTGAGTTGGATTCTTCAGAATTTAGATTTTCAGAACTATCAGAACTTAGCTTATCAGAACTTGACGAATCAAAACTTGAAGAGCCATATGTATGTTCTGATGCTTCTTGAGATGTGGTTATATCTTGAGTATGCTCCCCCTGCATAGGTGCATCTTCCTTTGGCATAGTCACCACAGTTTCAATAACATTAGAGTTTAATCCATCAGAGTTTACAGTATCAGGATTTAGATTGTCAGGATTTTCAGTATCAGAATTTGAGTCTTCATTTTCAAATCTCAGCTGATCATGATCAATAAAATCTTCAAGTCCAGTAATCTTCGTATCATCAAAAGAGACATTGATAGATTCCATGACCACTCTTGTTCTCAAGTTATAGACTCAGATGACTTTTGTGGAAAGTGGATATCCAACAAAGATTCCTTCATCAGCTTTTACATCAAATTTGAATAGTTGTTCAGGATAAGTCTTAAGAACAAAACACTTGCATCCAAATACATGAAAATACTTCAGATTTAGCTTCTTTTTCTTCACCATCTCATATGGTGTTTTTCCTTGCTTGTTAATGAGTGTTGCATTCTGAGTAAAACAAGTAGTCTGCACAGTTTCAGCCCATAAATAGGTTGGAAGCTTTGCTTCATCAAGCATTGTACGTACATCTTCAATGAGAGTTCTATTCTTCCTTTCAACAACTCCATTTTGCTGTGGAGTTCCAGGAGCAGAGAATTCCTGCTTGATTCCATGGTTTTTGCAGAACTCTTCTATTATCAAATTCTTGAACTCAGTACCATTATCACTCCTTATTATTTTCACATAATCTTTGACCAATTTATCCAGTTGCCTGACATGATCAATCAAGATAGATGCAGTTTCACTTTTTGTGTGCAAGAAGTACACCCATGTGTATCTGGTGAACTCATCCACTATGACCATAGCATATTTCTTCTTTGCAATAGGCATGACATTTACTGGACCAAATAGATCAACATGTAGTAGGTGATAAGGCTCAAGAATTGATGATTCAGTCTTGCTCTTGAATGAGGATTTCCTTTGTTTAGCCTTCTGCCAAGAATCACAAAGGCCATCAGGAGCAAATACTGACTTTGGCAGTCCTCTCACAAGATCTTTCTTGACTAGATCATTTATATTGTTGAAATTTAAATGAGAGAGTTTCTTGTGCCAATTCCAGCTTTCTTCAATTGATGCTCTACTCATCAGACAGATCGCAGAACCATCAGTACTTGTTGAAAGTTTGGCTTCATAAATGTTACCACGCCTGTATCCTTTCGGAACAACTTTGCCTGTAGATTTACTTACAACTTCACAGCGTTCTTCAAAGAAATCCACATGATAACCTCTGTCACAGATTTGACTGACACTTAGCAGATTGTGTTTAAGTCCTGAGACCAGAGCTACTTCTTTAATGATGACATTCCCTAGATTGATATTGCCATATCCCAATGTTTTTCCAATGTTGCCATCTCCATAAGAAACACTTGGGCCAGCCTTTTCCACAAAGTCTGATAGCAGGGCTTTATTTCTAGTCATATGTCCTGAACATCCACTGTCCAGAACTAGGATGTTTTTCCTGTTGCCCTGCAATCACAAAGACCACTAATGATTAGTTTTAAGGACCCAGACATGCTTGAATCCTTTGGCCTTATTAAGTCTGTTAACATTTGCAGCGGATTTAGCATCAGAGTTTATGTTAACATTTTTCTTATCAGAATTTACACTATCAGACTTTGAATCAGAACTTACACTAGAAGGAACAATGGTAACTTTCTTTAAAGAAGGTTTTATTTGATAATAATCATAGTACAAACTATGATATTCCTTACAAGTACAAATAGAATGCCATAAACTACCACAATGAAAACAAGGATTTTGTGGCTTATATCTAACAAACTGACTCTTAACTCCTGACTTTGAAGGTAAGGAGTTTATGTTCTTATTTTTCCTGCAAAAAGAAGCCAAATGGTTATAACTTCCACAATTATGACACGTTTTCCTAGGAGCATTAGGAACAGGCTTATAATCATTGCTTTTATTTACACCTTCCTTTCCATTCCTATTTTTCCTAGGAGATTTTACCTTGTTTGTATTCTTAACATCTTTCAGCTTATGCTTAAGCTGCTTCTTAGTCATTAAGCCTACGTTTACTTCAGTTGTCTTTTCCTGTTTTTGTTTGTCAGAAGTTAATTCCTTTTTAACTTCTGATTTCTCATTATCAGACTTTACAGCTACAAACTTAACATGTTTTAACTTTCGATTTTGTTTAACAACAACAGGCTTAATATCTACAGTTCCTTTATCATTCTTATCCTCTCCATAACCTAAGCCCTCTTTCCAGTTTTCACTACTTAACAAATTCTGAGTTGTTCTGCCAGAGTTAGTCCAAGTCCTGATAATCTCTCTTTCCTTTTCTAACTCAGCTTTTAGAGATTCATTCATTTTAAGTACTTCATCCCTAACATAGAAAGCATCATCTCTATCTTTTTGAGTTTGATGGAACACGACTAACTCTTTTCTAAATAATCATTCCTCTTTTTACAAGCAAGATTTTCAGAAGTTAATCTTTCACATGTTAAAGTTTGATCTCTATAACTAATGAACATGGTTTTAAGATATCTTCTCAACTCATTAATATCATCAGTATGAAAGGCATAAGTAGTTTGAGGTACCTTTAATTCAGCAGCTTCAGAACTGCTTTTAGCACTTGCCTTATCAGCATTTGCCATCAAGGCATAATTCTCCTCACTTTCAGAATCTGAGGTGTCTTTCCAGCTTTTCTTCTTTGTGACAAGAGCCTTGCCTTTGTCACTCTTCACTTTCTTGCAATCAGGAGATATGTGGCATTTCTCACCACAGTTGTAGCATTTGACATTTGTATAATCTCCTCTGTCAGACTTTCCTCCTCTGTCCTCAGATTTTCTGAAATTCTTCTTATCAGAACTTGTGCCTTTCCTGGAAAACTTTTTTCCCTTCCTGAACTTCCTGTATGCAATCTTTGTGATTCCTTTCACCATAAGAGCACACGGCTTCATCATCTCTTCATCAACATCTGTCTCAGGCAAGCTTTCAGATTCTGAGTCATCATCACTTTCAGAACTTGATGACTCAGTATCAGACTTTGTGAAGAGAGCTTTACTCTTGTCTTTCCTTGAGGTAGCTGCCTTGGGGGATTCTTCTTCAGCCTTAAGAGCAACTGTCCTTGACTTTCCTCTTTTCCTCTTCCTTCTTTGTTCCATCTCAAGTTCATGAGTCTTGAGCATTCCATAAATTTCATCAAGAGTTATTTCATCAAGATTATAGTTGTCTCTTACTGTTGTTGCCTTCAAATCCCAGCATTCAGGAAGAGCTAACAGGAATTTAAGGTTTGAATCTTCAAGATCATACTCCTTATTAACCAGTGACAAATCATTCAAGAGTTTGACAAATCTATCATATAAATCAGTTAATGACTCATTAGCCTTTGAGTCAAAGTGTTCATACTCTTGAGTGAGTATTGTCTTCCTGTTCTTCTTAATCGTATCCGTTCCCTGACATCTTGTTTCCAAGGCATCCCATATCTCCTTTGCAGTCTTGCAGTTTATTACCCTGTTTGACATTACATTATCAATAGCACTATGCAGTAAGTGTCGTACCTTAGCATCCTTAGCAGTTGATGCAATATCTTCAGCAGTGTAATCACTCTTCTCCTTTGGTACAGACTTTGCTGCTTCACCTGCAACTGCAACAGCGAGCTTGGTTAGTTTGTGAGGCCCTTCCTTTATTCTATCAAGATATTCTGGATTTGTAGCTTCCAGAAACATGGTCATCCTCACCTTCCATATGGCATATTCAGATGGTCTCAATATGGGAACTCTAATAGTCTCGTATCGGCTTTGAATTTATGTCTTTGGAGGTTCTTCAGCTTTGGTGGGCTTAGTTGGAGTTTCTGCTTCAGATATGATTGTGTTTGGATCTTAAACTGTTTGTGTGTTAACAGATAGGCTCTGATACCACTTGTTAGGTCATACACACTGTAGAGGGGGGTGAATACAGTGTATAACACAATCAAATCGAACTTTAATAACTCAAGTAACAGAAAACAAACTTTATTGAAACAATAAACTCTGTTACAGTATGGAACTGTTCTCTCTCAGTGATGAACAAATATCACGAGAGCTGCTAGGGTTACAATGAATAATTTTCTCGATTGTGATAACACTTATAGTGTAAACCCTATGTCTGTGTTTATATACTACACAGTTACAAGATAATCGCTAATTGATATGGAATATAATTCTGCTTTCTTTTCTTCCAAGTATTCTATTCTTCATAGAATTCCATCTTCATGCATATCTCTTCTTATGTTTGTCTCGATCTTCTTTCCCTTAACCAGCTGCCTTCCTTATCTGAACGTCCTTCAGTACTTAAGTTCTGATATCCATCTTCTGATAATTATCTCCTGATAATATAAGTACTGATATCCTTAAGTCCTGACTTCCAGTAAGTACTGATTTATCCTGTTTAAGTAAGATCTGAAAACTAAACATAAATCACATTAGCCATGACATTATCAAATATATCTAACATTTCTTCATGTCTTGACTTTGATAACTTAATTTTCTTCAGATTAAATCCATGTAATTATCTGATAACCTGAAAAGATCTATGTCACTTGATTAAATCCACAATCTTGATTTATATCACTGAGGCTTGATCAATTTCTTGAACTTCTTCCAGTGAATTAATTCCTCAAGTTTGTAGATGAACATTAGTTTCTGAATCCTTTGACAAATGTTACTTTGTGAGATCTCTTTGACGATAGATCCACTATTTACTTGTTACATTCTTATTTAAGTTGAGTTAAATACTTGAATAAACAAATAGGGTATG
Source organism: Apium graveolens (assembly GCF_009905375.1). Taxonomy (NCBI): domain Eukaryota; kingdom Viridiplantae; phylum Streptophyta; class Magnoliopsida; order Apiales; family Apiaceae; genus Apium; species Apium graveolens. The sequence continues at coordinate 14,752,598 of NC_133654.1, read as the reverse complement.
ATATATGCCTTTCAATCTCCCCCTATTTGTTTGTTAGACAATAACAACAAATACCTAGAGGATAACTCAACTAACAAATAAGAAAAAGATGTAAACAGAAATGCAAAGTAAATAGCAGAAAAGTTCTGGATTATATTTAACATTTTCCAGATTCTAAAAGAAATCAAGATAGATGTTCCTCTAGACTGTACATATCTTCAAGTAGTTTCATCTTCATTTCTTTGGTTCTTCAAATCTCTGCCAGATAATACTTCTCAGTCTTGAAGTAATTATCAGCAGCTTCTTTTGTACAACCACATTTCCTGTTGAGAAGCACATATATCTCTTGCTTCTCCCCCTATGAGAATCAACCGCTTAAAGGAGATCACCTTCGTTTACCACATCTCCCGTACAATAGGATCCGCAGATAAAAACCAATGGTACTCCCCTTTTGGAAAACAGCTTATTCCCTTATGAAGAATAGTGATGAACCAAACCACTTCTTCTGATTACTAGAAAATCACCTTGTGTTTACCACCTCTCCCGTACAATAGGATCCGTAGTTACAAACAACAATGGTATGGTGTAGTGTACATGTGCTTTACCTTTACCTTTTTCTTTCCTCCCTGCTATTTCTCCCCCTTAGTTGAGGAATCCTCCAAACTATTACTTAAGCTTTTATCTCCCCCTTAGAGAAGGAATGTATTCCGTTGTCTGAAGGAGTTCTCATATTCCACTTGGTTGGAAAAGAAATAACAAGTAATTTCTCTTTCTTCCTCACTGTGAGTGTATGATTCTGTTTAGTGTACCTCACATGTGTTTCACTCTTCTCTCCACTCGTGTTTACACTCATTCTCACAAGTGTATCACTCCTCTCATAGCTCCAAAATTCAGCTGTACCTGCAAGGAAAATCACCTTAGCCATCCTTAAGGAGGTCACAGGTGGTGCAATGGGGGTTCGCAAATCCCCATCCTTGTTAAACTCGTCAGATGAATATGAGTCATAATCTACAAGTTGCTAGTTTCCCTTTTAGGGTTCTAGATTTAAACTCTGGGAAGGTAAACAATGATCCAACGAATTTAGCATAAAGATCAAAGTTCCCTCCTAATGTCTGTGAAGAGATTTCCTTGTGACTCATCAGGTAATATCTGAATCATTATCAACAAGTTTCCGATCTGCACCTATGTCAGATCCACTATCCGCAGATGCATCCAGTGCATATAAGCCTGGGGAGGTAGACACTGACCACTGACATATGGCTATTGGATCAGTATCCTCTCCTAACACATGTAAAGGCAATTGGTCCATTAAAGAACCTTGAACAATCGAATCTGACCTTAAAATGGTCGAAACTCTTGTTTCCGTCAACTCATCCTTTGTGTATGTAACATTTCCTTGTGCATCAAGAATTGTTTATGTTTGAGGTGGTGACACTACATCGGATACCCTGGCCGACTGAAAAATTTCAATAGACGCACCCTGTTGAGAGGATAAATCTAATAACTATTTTTGTACCTTTTCAGCCATTACATCTTTTTGAGAAGAAGTATGGGGGCTAGCAGTTGTCTCGGTTTAAATAATACTCATCTTTGTAGGAGACAGAGCTGCTGGGTTGACTTCAGAACCTTCTTTATGTGGTGCACTAAGGCACTATCTCCCTCACGCTCATTCATACTTCATTTTAGTGGTAAGAGAGTGTTGGTTGGTTCTGTTTCTGTGTTTGTCTTTACAGTCTGGGATAGAAGTTGTGGGTTTTCAACCTCATGACTGTCAATAAAAGAAGGCCATTGGAGGCTGAACCTGTATCACGGAACATATGGCAATAGAGATAAAATGTACTTAAGATCTATAATGAATGAAAATTATACATTTAATCTTTTGAGAGAAATGTGTACAATAGTGATTTCAAAAAAAATTAATGAAATAAGAAATCACTAATGTAGAAAGAAGTTTGATTTTCTCCTAAAACTGTTCGAGTGCACAAGTCTGTTTGTAGACCAACCTATAACATTATCAATATATCACTACACATATAAAATAATATGTTTGTTCCTAGTGATAAGAGAGTTATTAATATGATGACTCTACTAGTTCATATTAAACTGTAACTTCAGTTAGAGTGCCATACCATGTCCTTGACGATTGCTTGAGTAGTACACTAGTTCATACCAACCTGAAGTGAGATTGTGAAGAAGAGATTGCATAGTCCAATAGATCTGCAACTGCAAAGTCCATAAACTGTGGTGCATTGACTTCCTCTTTTGACTCACCAACCAGGAGTGCACTTGTACACATCTATTAGAGTCCAATTCCAAGTGTAATATGCAACAGGTGCCTGATACGTCGTAATATCTTCAAGTCTCATCACTGGTTCTATATGTTAGATACTGCTTCCTGATAATAACCTAGCATCCAGTTTGGCCTTGTCCCTCGTAACAATGTCATTGTCATCCAGTCTGACTTCTGGTTATCCTTGTACCAATTACAAAGTTGTCATTTGGTTTGGATACCAGCTTCCCGAGTTCATGTCAGCTACGAATAGATTTCCTTTCCGGATTCCCATTAATGAGGGTTTTTCATTTTTCTTATGCTAGACTTGACACTTCAGCTTGTCGAATAAAACATAGTAGCCCTTGTCACAGAACTGACTGATACTAAGTAGATTGTGTTCAAGTCCTTGCACAATATATACATTTTCAATGATAACATTTTCAGCTTACAAACAGCCATATCCCTCAGTTAAACCTTTGTCGTTATCTCCAAAGGTAACCACTGGGCCAGCTTTCTCAACCACATTTGATAGCAGGGCTCTATCTCCGGTCATATATCTTGACGATCCGTTGTCAAGAATCCACACTACCGGTTCCACCTATTTAATGCCCTGCAATACGAATGGATTAGACCTTCTTCGGAACCCAAGCTTGGTTGGGTCCGGCATACTTGTAGAATTGGCCTTTGTCAGGCAAAACAACATTCTTAACTTTTATGTTCTCAACTTTCTCAATGACTGGACATTTGACCATGTAAACAATCTTAACAAATTTCTGTTTAGGCTTAGGCACAAATGTCTCCTTTCTAGCCTTAGGAGGACTAGCAGTCTTAGATCTATCATGCTTCCTATTATTCACATGCTGACGAGGATTAGTCTTATCACTAGAAACATGCTTACCATTAAAATAAGCATACATCAAATTAAAAGCACAAGACATACAATTAGGAACACCACATACTTTATGAGAGGGATTAACAACAGGCAAATTATGCATGGTAGACATGGCATTTTTGTTATCCAACTCATGTATGTCTGAGTTAGTCTCAGTTGCTTTCACAACTTTGACTGGAACTTTCGACACACTTGGCTTGGAAACAACCTTCTCATTAGCAAGATTTTCAGCACGTATTTCTTCTTGAATAACAAAGGAGGTCTCATCAAATGGTTCAGCAATTGATTCTTTATAGAGGGGTTTATCAACACCCTTAAGCACATGTGGTACTTCCCTACCTTTAGCACATACATGAGGAGGGGAGTTTATGCCTAATTCTCCAATAGCAACATTATAATCAAAACCTATTCCAGATGTTTGATTAATAGCTTTCTTATTGTAGAACTCTTTATCCTTCGAACAAGAATTAAAGTAAGCTTTAACCTTAGTCTCAAGACCGGTGATCTTATCTTTGAGAATAGTTTCGAGTTGTCTATAACAGTTAACTCTATTCTCTAGAAAAGATACTTGTTCTTTTAACTTGTCTTGATTAATGTGCACAAGTTTTAATTCATTGACCTCTTTCTCAAGGTCTTTGATCTGTTGAATTAACAGTTCATTATCACGACGAGCACAATCTAAGGAACCTCCTAAATGATAAACTAATTCAGCATCAATAAATTTTATCTCTTTTCTTGACGATGAAGTATTTCCATCAATAGTCATAAGAGCAAGATTCCCATCTTCTTCATCTTCACTATCATTATCATCCCAGCTTCTTCCCTTTTCCAGGTAAGCCCTTTCAGATTTACTCTTCTGATTTGAATCATAAGAGTGCTTCCTTACTTGCTTTGGCTTCCTGCATTCTGTGGCAAAGTGTCCCAACTCATTGCAGTTAAAACATCGAATGGTGCTCCGATCAACCATCCATGTTTTGTATCCACCACTGCTGGTGTTAGAGGATGAAGATCCACCTTTCTGGAATCTGTTGTAGTTGGACTTGTACTTGAACTTGGGATTTCTCTTGAATCTGACATTGGAGAATCTCTTGACAATCTAGGCCATTGACTCATCTTCCAATTGCTCCATCTCTTCCAAGGAGTAAAAATCATCACCGGATTGATTTGTAGTAGGAGGATCATATTCTGCTACTATCACATTTTCCTCAGCCTTGGAAGAATGTATCATTCTCTCTGACTGTTGAGATTGTTGTTGTTGTTGTTGTTGACCTTTAGCTACTAGAGCAGTAGACGTGCTGACCACTCTACCTTTCCCGTAGACTTCCTTCTGCTGAATCTGCTCCAACTCATAGGTTTTTAACACACCATAGAGCCTTTCCAAATAAATCTCACTCAGATCTCTCATTTCTCTTATGGAAGTGATTCTATGTTCAAGATGATTTGGAAGTGTTAAAAGAAACTTTTTGTTGACCTCCCTGAATGAATAATATTTTCCATTTATGTTCAGGTTGTTGATCAATGCATTGTACCTCTCAAACACTTCAGTAATTCCTTCTCCTGGATTGGATTTAAAATGTTCATACTCAGAGGTTAGGATCTCTAACTTGTTCACCCTAACTTCCTCTATGCCTTCATTAATCACCTCAATAGTTTCCCAGATGTGTTTGGAATTTTTACAGTTCATCACATGTCTGTTCATCAAGAGATCAAGGAAATCAACTAAAATTAATTGAAGGCTGGCATCCAAGGAGGCTTCTTCCTTTTCAGCAGGAGTAAAATCCTCAAGCTCTTTTGCATAGGTTCTAGTTTTGGTAATTACAACATTATCTTCTATAACCTCTGGTTCAATAACCATCGGAATTTTTGGACCCTTCTTCAACACGTCCAGATTTTTGGGATTTGCAACTTGTAAAAACAAGAGTATTTTCTTCTTCCACATAATATACATTTCTTTATCAAACAGTGGAATTTTAACGGTTCCAACTTTTCGCGAAGTCATTATGAATTTTTGAAGAAATAAAAATTCAAGGAATTGAAAAATCACAAAAGTCTAGGATCTTGATTTGTTCGTTAATCAGAATGCTCTGATACCAATTGTTAGGTCCCAATATATTTGTAGAAGGGGGGTTGAACAGAAACTTTACCGTTTAATAGAATTTAATACGGAATAAAAAAGTGAAACAAAATTCAAGTTAAATAAAACTATTATTAAACTTGAAAGGTGTTACAACAACGGTATCGTTTACATGGGTTAATCTCAAATAAATTATTACAAATCTAGAATAAATTCGACATGAACTTTTTTTATTTTTGCAATAAAAAGGATCAAATGCTAGAAGCAATTTGAGATTAAGTTCTAGGTATTTTGATCCGCTAGATAGTTACACAAGAACAATAGAATGATTTCAAGTGGTTTAGATTTAACTTTAATTGCTAGAAATTAATGGTCTTGAATTTGCAGCAGTGAGAGATGATATGCTTCTGCGGCTGCTGTTGTTTTTGTTCTTGAGTAGATGAAGTGTATTCAATGTATGTTGAATGATCTGCTGCTTCTGTCTTTAATAATTCAATCAACAGAACTGAATTGAACTGGTAAGACAATCGGTGAGACAATCTTTTGAACTAGCAAGACAATCGGCATGACAATCTGTTGTACTAGTAAGACAATCGGCATGACAATCTGTTGTACTAGCAAGATAATCGGCATGACAATCTGTTGTACTAGCAAGACAATCGAAATGACAATCTGATTGAACTAGCATGACTTTCGGTATGAAAATTGATTGTCATACCAGTTCAATTGATTGTCATGCTGAATTAATATTGAATATAAATTCAAAATCAATTCTGAAAATTCATAATATTAATTCAGAATTAATTAATCAATTAATTTAGTTAATCAATAAATTAATCTTTGCAGGTATAATTTATTTTCTTAATTAAATTATATGACTTAATTAATTAATAGAGAATTAATACTACTCTTGACCAGCAACCATTCTTCTGAAAATCTTCTGAAAATTATGAATCAATTCCACCACTTCAATGTTGACACTCGATGTATTGTCTGGTTCATGAGTGACTAACTTCCGTGACATTTCTTCATGTCTTGACTTTGATAACTTGATTTTTTTCAGATTAAATCCATGTAATTATCTGATACCCTGATCTCTATCACTTGATTAAATCCACAATCTTGATTTATATCACTGAGGTTTGATCAATTTCTTGAACTTCTTCCAGTGAATTAATTCCTCAAGTTTGTAGATGAACATTGTTTCTGAATCCTTTGACAGATGTTACTTTGTGAGATCTCTTTGACGATAGATCCACTATTTACTTGTTACATTCTTATTTGAGTTGAGTTAAATCCTCGAATAAACAAATAGGCTATGACATATGCCTTTCAGGATTGATCTTTGAAGCTGGATGAAGCTGTTTGGGCGTATCGAACAGCATTCAAGACTCCGCTCGGCATGTCACTATTTCAATTGGTTTATGGTAAAGGATGTCATTTGCTTTTGGAGCTAGAGCACAAGGCATATTGGGCTTTGAAAGAATTGAACCTTGATATGGATGCAGCTGGTAAGAAAAGGATGTTTCAATTGAATGAACTCGATGAGTTTCAACTTCAAGCGTATGAGAACAACAAAATATACAAGGAGAAAGTCAAGAGGTGGCACGATAGGGTTCTAGTACTCAAATCATTTGTGTCAGGGCAACAAGTTCTTTTGTTCAACTCTCGTCTCCCTCTTTTTCCTGGAAAATTGAAGTCCGGATGGTTAGGGTTGTTTGTTGTCAAAACTGTGTTTCCACATGGAGCGATGAAAATTTTTGAGAATGATCTAGGCCAAGCATTCAAGGTGAATGAACAGCGTTTGAAGCATTACTATGGAAATATGTCAAATCGTGAGGTGGTTAGTGCCGTTTTATTGTCCACTTGATCTCGAAATTCTACGTCAAGCTAGCGACGTAAACCAAGCGCTTCTTGGGAGGCAACCCAAGCGTGTTGTACAGTAGTAGGAAAGAAAGAAGATAGAAGGAAAAAAACAGAAGAAAGGATAAAAAATAAAATAAATAAAAAATAGGGTGTTTTTTTTCCAGAAGCACGGCGCGCCCGCGCTGGGAAGCGGGGCGGCCGCGCTAAAAGTACAGAATCTGCGCGCACCCGCGCTGGGAAGCGGGGCGGCCGCGCTGCAACAGCAGAGACACGGCGTGCCCGTGCTGCCTGGCGGGGCGGCTGCGCTGACCCCCTGGAGAAGAAAAAAAAGAGAGCATAAAATCCAAAAATTTCAAAATAAAACAACACCCCAACCAATTTTAACTCCTCCCACTACCCTAATTCCTTCTCCTAATCAATTCTAAACATCCTATTAGCCCCACTAATCCCATATTCATAACTCGCTCCTATTCTATTCAATTTCTAAATTCCCTGTATATACATACATCTCCATATATCCATCCTCACCATACTTTTTATTCTCAAACCCTAAAATGTTACACACTTCTCTCTTTTCACACTTTATCAATTCCAATGGCACTCAAGAGAGCACGCACTCAAGTTAGCAGCAGCACTAACCCCGCCACTACCGATTCTTTGAGTGTTGGGGGTACGAGGCCTATATTTGTTACTCCTGAGGCTGAAGTGGAGTATACAAGGTTGTTATCGAATCAGATAGTGAAGGAGAGGGGTTTTCTACCATCGGGTAAGGATGGTTTTTTGGAGATGATTCTGGAGATGGGTTGGGTTTCTTTTTGTGAGGCACCCGTGGTTGTGCCTATGAGTGTCATTCACGAGTTCTATACAAATGCGAAGGCGGATAAGAATGGGTATACGGTAGTGTGGGGGTTGACGACGGATTACAGCCCTGAGGCTATTCGGAGGGTGATCAACCAGCCCGAGCGGCAACCAGCTTATGAGGATTGGGTGACTAAGACCGGGGAGGATTTTGATTTGGACTTGATTGTTGCCATTCTGTGTGTCCCAAACACTTACTGGAAGTTCAAGAGGGGATCGAACGAGTATGCCATTTTCCTTGCCTCATGCATGAACAGGTTCGCTCATGCTTGGAATTTCTTTATTTATGCGAACATCATGCTTTCTTCTCGTGTGCATGATGTTACTGTGGATCGTGCAAAGTTGTTGTGGGGGATTTTTTAGGGGGATTATGTGGATCTCGGTTCCATTATTCATCAGGATATTCTGAGGTTTTTGCGTGGGAGCACTACGGGGACTATTCCTTATGCTTCAATTATGACGAAGCTTTGTATGGCGGTGGGAGTTCATTGGCCTGCACACGAGCAGCTTCAGTTACCGAGTGCCCCTATTGACAGTTCGATGATCGCAGTGATGCAGGAGTGGTTTGGTGGGAAGGCTGATGAGAAGGGACTAGGTTACACCTATGATCATTTGTCGGGTGGCCAGCCAGCTGATCAGACA